>NW_027491259.1:0-260475 GCF_021521415.1 Bidens hawaiensis
TAGGTCGTTAGTGATTCCTTAGTAACATGCTTAGGAGCCCCATACCTGCTTATCTGTTGCCTTATGTGTTCATTTAATTATTTACAGCTTTCATAGATAAATAATTATTCATTATTTATTGTTATATTGTTATGAACACACACACAACTTTGAGGCTATGCCTCAACCATCAAAGAATTTTTTATTGTTTTTAATAAATTTAAATAAAATTAGATTCTTTTTATTCTTGGGAAATTCCTTAAGAATTCCTTACTTTTGTTTTTACTCTTCACCTTAAGGCTAGGTAGTATGACAAGTTCCTGTAGTAACTGGAAGGGGAGAGTACTATGAGTTGGGCCTTGGCAAACCGGTTCTGAGAACCCAAGGTAAGATGCTATTCCTTACCTATAGGATAACCTGGCCACAGTACTCGAGCTTATAGGCCAAAGCGGGAACACAACTATCATACGATCGACACCTTAGGTTGTTTTAAACCGAATTCACGGTGGTTCGTGGCTAAATTCGGTTTTTCCGATTATTGTGTTTTGTTATTTAAATGGTTAGTTGGGTGAAAGATCCATGGAACCCACGGGCACTCATACTATCCATTTCTCACTTTTTTTTATGTTTTTGTTGGAGTTCAACATACGTGGTGGTTCACAGGATGCTCCAACTACTCATATTTTTCTTTCGTTTATTCGTTATTTAGTTTGGTTGGTTAAAACATCATGTAATGCTCATGGGCTTACAAACTCTAATTCGTTAATTAGTTGGGACAGTTAAAACGCCATGTAACGCTCATGGGCTTTCCAACTCAGTTGTTTTTATTCGTTAGTTCATTGGGTCATTCAAACTGCCATGGAAAGTTCATGGGAGGCCAAACACAAACTTTGTATCGTTAGTTACTTGTTAAGTTAACTCAATAAATTAAATTTTAACTTTTAATTTGATCTCCTCTAGTTAACACGTATTAATAATTTTATTACATTAACTAATAAATATCTATGCAATGTACCCCTTACTTTACAATCTTTTACTTTATTCCTCATAATATCCCCTATTCGTAAGAGAAAAGTTATCATAAAACAACTAACCTTCTATTATTTAAATGATTTCTTTAAATTACCCTTCGACTTATAATTTTTTTTTACTTTTGGTCCTTATAGAATGTCTTCGCTAAGAAACCATCGGCGTCATCAACGTTCCTCTAGTTCTCATGATTGCCGCTTGGCTGCTAGAATCACGAAGGAGTTTGCTGCTGCTATGCCCACAACCATCACCCAAATACAAAGCCTCAACTACAATAGATATGCTACTTCAGCCGCACCCAACAACTAAGACTTTCGTAACTTATTGCTTACCAACCCTACTTCATTTCATGGTGAGGAAAATGCCACCAAGCTACTGCAATGGTTTGAGAAGATGGAGAATATTTTCATCCACTGTAAATGTCCGGACGCCAAACTGACTAAGTTTGCCTCGAGCATGTTCGAGGACCGAGTTGTCACATGGTGGAATGCTCTGAGGGCTGACTAAGGATCCGAATTGGTTGTAGCCATGCCTTAGAAGACCTCAAAGAGTCAATAAAGAAGGAATTATGTCCTGAACATGAGCTACAAAGGCTTGAAGCCAAGTTTTGGGAACTCAAGCAAGATAGTGGGGATAACTCTACCTACTCTAACCGCTTCCGTGAACTTATCCGAATCGTACCCACCTTGTAACCCGCGATAACCGCGGCATTCAGAAACACATTCGCGGTTTACCAAACATTTTCCGTGATGTTGTGACGAGTCGTGATCCCTTAACCATCGGTGAGGCTTTGGACCTAGCTGCTTCTCTCATCGACATTCATGTTAGGGATGGAACCTTGTCTCGCAAGGATTCCAAACCTAATCCCGGCAAGACTGAAACCGACTTAGCCTCTGATGCTAAAGCCGAACCCAAGCCTACCTCCAACAACAACCATCACTGCAACAACCACAACAATAGCAACAAGCGTAAAGCCTCGGTCCTTAACCAACCCAATAACCAACCTTCTCCTAACCAAAATCAAAATACCCCGAACAAGAAGGCCTATGCTGGACCTCATCCTCTATGTGCCAAGTGTAACTTTCATTACTCTACTCAAACCCTTTGCCGACTATGCATCTAATGCAATCGTTTTGGCCACATTGCAGACACTTGTCGTGTCCTGCCTAATGCACAAGCTGCCCTATATGCTCAACACGGTGTTCCTAATACCCGTGCTTGCTGTCATTGTAAAGACCCAAATAATCTCCGTAATATGTGCCCTCAACTCATTCATGCTCACCAAGCCCAAACTATGACTACACCCTACTACTTGACCCATGCTCACCAAATTCAAACCCATCCACCTCATGTCCTTCAAGCTCCTCCCATCAGTCAAGGTCACCTTACTTAACCCAACTCTATCAAGCTCCGTACCCATAAGCTTAAGTGTACCAAGCATACTCTACTCAAGCCCCTACTATGCAACTTTAGCCCATTCAAGCTATTCCAAGTCAATCTACCTCGACTGCTCCAACTCCTATGAATGCAACTCCTCATGGTGCCTCAAGTCACGTCAATTAAGCAACTCAAAGACCCCAACGACTTTTGCCATTTTCTTTATCTATATTACTTTACTTTGTATTATTCTTAATTATGAATTGCCACGCCTTTTATGGCATTGAATTATTTCAGTTTGAACTATTTATCTTCCGCGTTTCATACCTTATGAATAAAGTTTCTTTTATTTAAATAGATTGTTTATTTAAGTCTACTTATATCTTAGTTTTCTATCCTTCATTCATCACAACCCATTCATTCCAACTATTAATAAGTTATCTCTTTTTCAACTTTAAATACTTATATTTTTACGTTTAAAAAATGTCTTAGAAATTTCTTTGCTTTATTAAACTCCACATAAACTTTTGAAATGGTTTTATACATTGGTGATTTTCCAGTGTTATAATTAAAACTCCTTGAAACCTTTATTTTCTTAAAATCATGTTCTTTAAATGTTTTGTAACCCACACAATGGGACGGGTTATGTGGACCGTCCGACGATCTAAGTAATTACGGGTCGACACGTAATTACCAAAATCCTCGTATGGATATCATAATTCGAATAATTGTGTGTCATAATATAGAATCGTAAGTAGCTGAGATAACGGTACAAATGAAAAGATGATAAGGACATGGTGGATACGCCGCTGGTACATCCTATATATAGTGCCCTTATCGGATTTTCATTTGAAGCGTTGCTTCAACTATTCAAGTTATGTATTATGATTAATTTTGAATCATACTTAAAATATTTACTTCTTAAAATTTAACGGTGTTGTTATAATTTTCTTTAATTTCGGGACGAAATTGCCTAAAGTATGGGAGACTGTAACAACGGGACTTTCCGAAATCTATATTTTTATTAAATCCGACCCATTTCAATGTTCGGGAAATTTTAACGCATTTAAGGAGAAAATTAACTATCATTATATTATTATTTATTTGATTATATATTATATACTTGTAACTTTCATAAGTTGTCAATTCTAACCCTTAACTAATTTTTACCCAAAGATGTTTCCTCCATAAAGTATACGGTCCAATATGTAAATATTGTATATTATCATCCAATTATCCAGATCCAAATAACCCATACCCAGATCGAACTCCAACCGTTTACCCGTTTATCAAACACGGATACTTAATTCGTATCTTGAACATCAAGCTTCGCAATGTTTATGGAAATTGAATCAAGGAATGTGATATACCTACTTAATTCGGTCTAACCGACATTCTAATTACGTTACCTTAATCGTATTTGATTTGTTATACCTAATTAACCTAGCCTACCCTAACCCTAATCAATATACATATAAACGACCTTCATAATTCAATTAAACGTGCAAATAGCATTTTTGTACTAACGCCAACGTTACCCCTAAAGTTAATTTGATTACAATCGTAGTGTACTGCATGTTAAAGATCTTGTTGTCTCGTCAGGTTTACATAGCAATTCACCATCAACCCAACATCGTTAAAGGTAATGGAATATATGTTTGGGATCGCATTGACCTCCTCTTCAATAACCCTAACATTAATTTATCAATTTCGTAATAACTTAATCAATTAGGAATCTAGGGTTCTTCATGTGAATCTAGTTCTTTAAGTATTCTGTTTATTTATTTTTCTTTTGGTGATTGTATTAGTTGGTTCGATAGATCAGAAGGTTCTGGACTGGGTGTGTGTTCCGTTGTAATCGGCTGCCGGCGTGGGTTCGAGTCCCGGCAGCCCGTTTTTGGAGGATTTATTTTATTATTTTATTTAATTCATTTAAATATTATAGTAATATGTTTATTCAATTAATAAATATTTAACTAGTATTTTATAAAACCGACTTAATAACTGATCACTTTTTCCCCTCACTTTGGTTAAAACCATATATATATATATATTTATATTTATATTTATATTTATATATATGTATGTATATGTAATATATTATAAAAGGTTTTGTTTATTTAAAATATATAATTAGAATATATTAAACCTTATTATGTTATATGATTATTAAGGTTTTATAAAAGATTTTAGTTATATAAATTATTTATTATTATTTATTATTTATTGCATGATTATACTCGATCATCAAAATTTCCGAATCTTTATCTAGTCACTTATTTATATTCATTCTCGCAATTATTCGTTACTAGGACATCTCGTCGGTGTTTCTTGAAGAGTTTGATCCATCATCCACATTCTTGTTATATTGTTTTTCTTGTTTGCTCGTTCTGCTAAGGTGAGTATCTCACTCCCCCTTTTAACTCATTTTTACTGTTTTGAGGACATATACTTTCGTAGATATTTTACTATTATTTAATACTCAAACTTGCAACTGTTAGTCTTGTGTGTTTAAGAATTTATACCTAACATGTTATATGCTTATATACTTTACTTGAATACATGTCGGAGAGGTCCAACATATTCGCAAACTAGTATGATCATACGTCCGTCGTGTTAGCCATCGTTCAATTTATCAGACATCGAGCTTACCGACAACATTATTTACTTGATCATTGGCTAAATTGCTTATCTCACTCGACACATTGCTCTTTCATATTATTATTATAGTGTCTTAAATCTGGTGTTTTACTCACTCAGCCTAGTGTTGACAAAAACCTATTTGTATTTTTAACGCATATGCATGTCATCGTGTGATATGATTCTCAAACTTGAATGAAAGAAAACTTAAGTTTGTTAGAGAGAAGATAACAAGAGCTTGAATTATAATTTGTTTCTATTTATGTTAATTGTGGATTTTTGTAATTGTTATTCGAATCTTGTGGGAATATTTGGATTTTAATTAAATTTAATAGATATTGTCACCTTTAATATTGTATGATAATACCTTGAGAGCTGTGAGCAATCGACTCACGTCCCGGCATTTCCGCCTTAGGTTGGGGTGTGACAGATTGCAAAGTCTCAAACATCCGCCCTTATTTCATGATGTCATTTATTCTTCTGCTTTCGTGTTCTTCAGTTCCTATTTTCATCTCATATTGTTGTAACACTTATTGTCACTCATCATATTATATTTTTGTGCTTGCGTTTTGATACTTATTAACATTACATGTTATGCATAAAGAAATAAATCCGTACACCACCAAATGTTGTGTTTTTGTATGTTGTATCATGTAGATTCGATTTTGTACTTTGTTGTGTATCAGACTCGTAAATTCGTCCAAAAATAATATTTAAACAAACAAATACGACATTAAGAAAAGCACATTATGTACTTGAATTCAATATATATAGTAGGCATAGAAAATTAAATGGTGGTACATGGCTGATAGTTTGTTCTTGTATGGTACATGATATTCTAAGCAATTACTTGGTGGTAACAAGATGGAGATTCAATTATTGTGCCAAAGCACTTGTGCTGTAAACCAGAAGTGCACCACCTCCTAGAATTCCGGCCAAGGTAACAGCCCAAATCAACAAGCCAGTTGTGCCTGCATTTTATAATGTAACTAAGAGTTAGCCTACTATCTGGTTTTGATTGTTTATAGGTTAAATACCGCTAGTAACAGTTTCTTTGGTTACACCATATATATTATTGGTTTGGTTATCATACAACTAAGGCTAGCTAAGTGAAGGTTTCACTAGAAAGAAAAGAATAGAGTAATTACTTACCACCAACATAGACATCACCACTTGGAGACCACTCATCTTCATTGTAGATAGGACTGTGAGATGCCATTTACCATATTCATCAAATGATCTAATCTTCAAATATATTGTGGGGAAAAAAATGGAACACTAGTATTAGATTAATAAATACCTGTATCCATCAACATTCGCACCATACTTGTCAACATACTGGTAAACACCCTTTCCCTGAATCACAATTCACAATCAAATTAGCTTTAAATTGGTGAACTTTTGGACAAAATCTGTAAAGATTATAGATACAAAACCTTTGGCTTCCTTCCAGATGCATCTAGCCCATCCCTCAATGCCATTCCACCATTAACTCCTGTAGAAACAAAGAAAGAGAACCCTCACCCTCTTTTTATCTGTAAAATTGATATGAAAGAGAGAGATAAGAGAGAGATTAATGACCATATGGTTTGTCAGTTTTGAGCTTCTTGACACCACTGGCATAAACCCTAAATGGAGTTTTGGAGGGAAGAGAAGGAAGACCCTTCACTGCTACAACCGGAGAAGAAGGCTTGAGGTTCAAAGAAGACATCACTGTGGTTGCCATTTGTGTGCTTGATCTTCACAGGTTTCTTGATTTGCTGCACCTAAATGTAGAAATGCTTCGGTGAACATGATATGATATTATGGAAATTAAACCATTCATCATTTGGTGATTTCTATGTTGACACTTGTCAGTTAACCTATGGTCTATTGCTGGATATGGATTTCATTGCATTATCTTAATGCAACTAGCACCTCTCAGGGTTTACAAAAAAAAAAATTAAAAATGTTTTAGCTATAGAAAAAATAACGTTTTGAGATTTTGTTTTATCATGACATGGCAAGAATGTTGTGGACTTTGTGTTTTTGCTTCTTAAGGACCACCCAACGGCTCTTGCCTAAACAACGTTCACAAACGTCACTAGGTCGGCAACCTGTCCACATACATTTATAGAGTTTAATAATTTCATTTTATGTTTAACATATTTAATAATTTGTAAAAAGTTATGTATATTTATACGTTTATAAGAATTTATAAAACTTGTAACAAATTTATGAAGTAAATTACGTAAAAAACATACTGTATAGTTAACTTTTTTAGACTAATATATTTAAAGATTTTCAATGTAATATGTAAGATTTTATAGAACAAACCACCAAGTAAGATTCCATCAATAGTCAAACTGTATGAAGAGTCTTGTAAGGATAAAATGTAGGTATACCATACATTTATTCTAAAAAAAAATGGTCAGCTTCTATAGTTCTGCTAGATCCTCGACATCTAAATCATATATGAACTTGAAAAAAGTATATGTATAATTGACAATAGGTTAAACTTAGAAAGAATGTACAATATGAAGATATAAAATATCATAAAGAGATGAAGATCGACAAGCAGACGTAAACATGCAAAAGGCCGCGTACCAAAAGTAAAAGAAATACTAAGCCCCTAAAAGCACCAAGTTAAACATTGTACACAATCCGTAAATTAAAGTGCTTAATCTTAATTCTATGTCTTCATGAAATCTTATCCTTGATCATGTCCTTGAAGAGGTGCAAGTCTAGCAAATTCTACCTATATCCACTCATCCCAAGTCTATTTGGGTGTACGTATACTCTTCCTCTAATCCACAGTGATGGTTTCCACGGCTCAAATCACTATTGCCGAGTGTCTTATTTTCACATGCTCAAACCATCTCAATCTACATTCTCCTAATTAGTAAATACAAAATATTATAAACTTATATATATATATATGGGTGGGTTAAAATAAAAAGAGATAGTTTTATAGGAAGAGTAAGAATAAATCTAGACCATTGGATCTATGAACTATTGGTCGAAATTAATAGTTTCTAAAATAACAAATAGTTTCCTATGATCAAGGATTTAGGCTATATATTTCTCTAAATAGGCTCTCATAGTTTCCTAACTCTCATTTTTAAGCTCTTCTTACTCTTCCTACAAAACTATACATTTTTATTTTAACCCTTTTCTATATATATATATATATATATATATATATATTGAAAAGATCCAATACAATAATGCCTTAACGTACATTACGTAGGCGAATTAATTTGTGCACGAATGGATCCATGAAATCACATCCAAACATATCGGAATCATCAATACATATCCAATTAATCATTTGTTCAACGAAAAAACAGTTTTGGTTGGTTAATCGATCAATTTTTCATTTTTTTTCACGAAGACCGTTTTTTGAGCGTTTGTGAGCGTTTTAGGTTTTTTCCTTTGTTTTTTGCCTTTGAGCGTCTCGCGTACCAACCGTACTTTAAGGCATTAGCGTACAGTAACTGCACCCTATATATATATATAGGTGGGATCTAGAGAGAACTCATCTTAAAAAGAAAACTAGAGAACTAGTAAATAATTATTTTTAAAAAATATTTTGTGATTTATTTTTTCTTTCCTCCTTCTAATAAGATGATATTGTTACTAAAAAAAACCTCCTTTAAACTTCTCGACGTAGTGCATACGTGCACTAATGCCTATTGCATATATACAATAGTGTTTTATTGCATATAATACAACACAATTTCATTATACAATACACACTATTGAATATATGCAAATACAACACTAATAATTGTATGCAATACACACTATCGCATATATGTAATACAACAATAATGCACATATGCACTATATCGACTTTTTTTTGTTTTTGTATATAATATAACAATTTTGCATATATAAAATACAAACAATTGCATATATGCTAATCAACACTATTGCACATATAAAAATACACACTAGTGCACATATGCATTAAGAAAAAGTTGATGTATTGCATATATGCATTACAACGAGTTTTTTTTTATTTTATATATTTTTGTGGTAAAAAACAACATAAAAAAAGGATGAAAGAAAAAATATTAAACATTTTTTTAATTAAATTAAAAATACTTCATTATTAGCTCTCTTGTTCTCTCTCTAAAAAGGAGTTCTCTCTTGATCATTTCCCTATATATATATATAACACTTGATCAATAAAGATAAACATCGTTATAATCAGTTAAAACCATTGTATATATAGCACCCGATCATTAAAGATAACAACCATTAGAAACAATTTATAACACCATTGATCATTACAATTATTTTATAAACTACTTAATCATTGGTATATGGTAAACATATATAACAATACTTAATCATTTATTACAATCAAGTTATTATTAGTTGATCATTACAACACCATGTCATTGTTGAATGTGGTTGTTTGAAAACAAAATTTCAAGATGAGCCGGTCAACCTTTTTGTAAACTCAGCTATGAATATTCAAAAATAAATGCGAGAGGCTTTGAGAAGAGGGGCAAAAATGAAGATGTTGCTCTTTTCTTAACATGAACATGAATTCTATTCTACTCTCTGGCCAAAAGGTTAGTGAATCCGGATTCATAAATTATCGCGCAGTAACAGGCGTAGGCAAAGAAAATGAATGAAAAATCTTCAGTCTCTTGAGCGGCCGTTATGGTTGGTGAACATCAAATCGTGAATGAAAAAGAAAATGTGTGAGGAGAACGATCACGTGAGTGGCAATTGTCCATTGATCAAGATAAAACCTTACTACAAAAAAAACCTTGATCATAAAAAAGAGGAACCTTGATCAACTAAATCCTAAACCCTAGTTAAACATACTTAACCAAACTTATTGTAAGTGTGGCTATCCATGAGCATACTGGAATCGGAACAGCACCTTCCAAATCTTTAAGACAAACTAGAAGTCGAAAAATAGGTGGGTCAATGAGTCACTGACTCACAAGCTGGTTACAATGTCTGCAACAATCCAAAATATGAACAATGGGAAAGTGACTTTGTCCAACATTGGTAAAATGGAAAATGGCATGTTCCACATTTCTAGAATGATAAATTTGTAAGCACCTTCATAAGATAATATTCTTGTATGACAAGGCACATTCAGTGGCATTAGTGGGGGTGCTAAGCACCTGAAGCGCACGCGTATGGGCTCGGGGATGGGCGATGAACGCAAAGTGACGCATTGATGGCGCACTTTGCACTTTGTATCATCGCGAGCCGACTTAGAATTTTTGTGGAGTGCGACAACCAACACAAGAAAATATAATTTTATATTTTTATTCCCATCGAGCTAAGCGACGGATGGTGTGGCATTTCTCATTTTTTATACCCGAAAACCCAACCCGTTTTAAACTTTGTTATATTTCGGATCCTTTAAAAGTATGTTTTTCATGTTATAATCATGTCTCATACTCGCCATGTTGTTTTAGTATGTCTAATGATGTTTAAGTTCGCTTATTTTATGCTAGAAACCAACCCAAAGCAAAGTACAAGGACCATTTTTACCAAAAACCAAACTCTTCCCGAACAGCGTTTGGTTGCGCTACGCGATGTCCAATAAAAGGGACATGTCGCCTGCTTAAAGCCGGTTCGTTTATTTTGTTGCCACTCACTAGTACAAAATCGGGCTTCGGTGACACAAAAAATCGTCATTGTAGGTAGTTAGTGACGCTTTTTTCCACTAAATATGTCACCAAAGGTCGCGCCATTGTAGATGTTGTTTGGTGACACACAAAAAATCGTGATTGTAGCATATAAAAATCAGTCACCGTAGAGTAGAGGTGTCACTATAGACCAATGATTTTTGTTCCAATTTTATCAAATAATGTCAATATAAACCCTTTTTAGTGACACAGGTTAGTGGCAATGTATCAACAATTGGTCACATGAATATTTTTTTTCAACGTGACGTCTTGCTTGAAATTGGTCACATTACACCATGTTCAGTGTGACTCTTGTTTAGGTTTTAGAGACATAAATTGTTTTTTGAGTGTGACTATTGGTTGATATTTGATCACAATTAGAAACTAAGTTGTTAATCTAAGTTGTGACTATTACATACATTCTAGTGACATAACACAAATGAAAATGTGACCTAAAACGTTTAATATAAACTTGTCTTATTTTAAGTGTCACTGTTGTGTATACTTTAGTCACACTAACTTTGAAAATTTCTTGTTACATTTCCATTTAGTGACATACATTATGTAGTTACATGACCCTACACACTTGTTGTCATACTATTATTAAATAAATGTGAGTTTTTATGTATTTTAGTGACAAATAATTTTGAATAGTGTGACTACATGTAGTTAGTTATCACAAAATTGTTAATCTAAGTTGTGACTATTACATACCTTCTAGTGACATAAAATAAATGAAAAGGTGACCTAAAACGTTTAATATAAACTTGTCTTAATTTAAGTGTCACTGTTATGTATCCTTTAGTCACACTAACTTTGAAAATTTCTTGTTACATTTCCATTTAGTGACATATATTACATAGTTACATGACCCTAACACACTTGTTGTCACACTATTATTAAATAAATTTGAGTTTTTTAAACTTTTTACATCACCCTAAATGTGACCTAACACACTTGTTTACATCACCCTAAATGTGGCTACTATCAAACTTTTCGTCACACATAGTGATGTATTGTGTGGCTAATCATATCATATAGACACTGGAGGTTATGTCAATGTGGCTAAAAATGTAAATTTGCCACTTAAACACTCTTTTGTAGTTTGTGGTGTGGCCATTGTCTTACCGTTTGTCACACATAATGCTTTTGTAATATAAAGTGTGGCTATTATCATACTTTTGGTCACACATAGATAAATGTGGCTATTTCATAAGTTTAACAAACCCAATTACATAATTCAAAACGAGTTTACATTACCAAACATTCACTAATAAGTTATAAATTCAGAATATTTGAAACTACTAATTGTTTTTGCCTCATTTCTTCATTTTCCTTAAGTTCTTTTTCCATTTGTTCCATTCGTTGCACTCGTTCTTCCAACTCGTTTCTTGACCTCCTTTCATTTTCTAGTTCTTTTTCCATTTCGGCTCTAACTTTTTGAACCTAAAATTGTTAAAATATTAGCATCATAACCTGTAAAGGGTTAATGTGAGGCGAAACCTCAAAGCTAAGTAGGGGTGTTCACGGTCCGGTTTTCGCGGTTTTTCGTCAAACCATAAACCAAACCGTTGGTAATGGTTTTTTATTTATGTAAACCAAAACAAAACTGTATAACTTTTAAACCGAACCAAACCAAACCAAACCAAGCAGATATAAAATAATTAACTAATATAATACCTGAAAACGAGCAAACATACGAGCGATCACATTCTTTGGCACCATTCTGAATGTAGCCCAAGGTTCATCATAGTGCTCAATTAGTATTTTTATGATATTCCTATGAATATCATGACTTGCAAACCTATAATATTGAAATAACCAAGTAAGTATATATGTAACATAAATAATGAAAATGTTAAAACTAAATACATACTTCCCAGAGGTATCCCGAGGCACGATAGATGACGTGTATCCCAAAAGTATACATCTGTAGACCATCGACATCACCATTACCAACACCATCCTCATGTGATCCAGCAAGTGATACCCCACCACGATGGTTTTCACCCTTCCTTGGTACCGTGGTACGTCCACGCATAGCACGAAGTCTATCACGCACAATCACATTAGACATAATGTATACACAAACACAGACTTGAATCGACGACTTGTTGGTGATAATAATCAATGTCAACTATACTAAAAAAATCCTAACATGTATTCACATGTCGTATCATGGCAAATCAACAAAACATTCATCATACAACTTAACTTATGATCACTTAGTTCACGAGACAGATTATAGCATGTACAAACTGATTTTATTCACTAAGCAAAGATTAAGTATAAATTATAAAAAATTTACCAAAGTAGAGTATATGAATTAGATTTCTCAAACAATTTTTATTATAGTTTTCTCATGCATACAAATCTCACAATAATTCAACCATTACAGATATGTACCAATAGTTCAACAGATTGCACAACAAACCCTTGTTTAATGGTTCTATCAACTCATTAATCCAAATTGTGCAAGACCAATTGGGTTGTCTTCAAAACTCATAATACAAACTTTCTGAACTGGAACCAACCCGTTTGGTTTTGTCATTAGGGAATTATGGTATCGGAAAGACAGACCAGAATATAACTCCTCGAATCATAAAAACTATTCAAAACTCAACAAACTTTATCATTCTAGGAACTAGACTCATAGTAATATATCCTAGAATCAACAATCGTTCAATAATCATCGTTTAACATCAAGTTACATACCAATAAATAAACGAAAACGAATCTGTCAGCAAACTGTTGTCATCAAAACTCAAACCCTAACATATTTATGACATATCTAGGGTTCTAATTCATCAATTAACCTTTTAGATGAAAGAATATGTACTAAGCTTCACTTACAAGTGAAATACATACCTTTTTAGCGATGAAAAAAGATGTACTAAGCTCCAATTACAAGAAATAACACTTAAAATTGAAATATGTAACATCCCGTTTTCTCGTTTCGGTTAATAAAATGAAAATATGAGTTATTATGAGTCGGGCTTGTGTTGGGTTAAATAGATATGAGATATGGACTTGGGTTAAAAGGGAAAGAAGAAAAGACCATGGGCTTAAGCCCATGACCCATCATATATAAACAATAATTAACCCCTAATCCATTCATTTACACATATTCCATACACCACCCAAAACACACACTTAAGCTCTCTCTAGTTTCTCTTTTCTCTAGCCAAACCAAGAAGGAAAACCGATCCCGACCCGAGGTAATGATAGTATGATGTTTTATGGATCCAAACCCGCTAGGTTTTGTTGCGAAACGACGAGCCGACACCCTTAAATTATCAAAGTCATGAGATCCGTATGGAATCGGGTATAAACCGAACAAAAGATGAGCTTAGGGGTCACCCTAGCTCAGATCTGGATCGAACGGGACGAAAAACGGTGGAAAACGAGTGAGATCTCGTTTTTCCGGCGAAATCGCGGTTTTCCGACGATGACGGCGCCGGAAAGGCGACGCCGGCGGCATGGAGAATGTTTAAGGTTAAGTCAGAGAATGTTCTTAAATTCTCTGACCTAACCCTAATTCGTTAGCGTAGAATTAACGAACTAGCGGTAATTAGTCAGGTTGGTTCGTTAAGGAAGAGCAACGAACTAGCCTTAATTCGTGAGTTAATTCGTAAAAGAAAGAATGACGAACTAGCCCATATCGTAAGGTCCAATTCGTTATGAGGACTGGTTCGTTATAAGGGTTCAGTTCGCTATGAAGTTCAATTTGTTAACCAGACCAAACGAATGAGTTCAAATTCGTTATAAGGTCCAATTCGTTATTGTAGCCAATTCGTCATAAAGACAGATTCGTTATAATAATCAGTTCGTTATGGGTTCATTCGTTATGAACCCACTTCGTTAAGAACTGGGTAACGAATTAGAATTTTAAAAGAATGACAGAAAGGTCCCTGAACTTAGAATAAAATGGATTAATTACAAAGAAGCCTTGAACTTTTTGAATTAGCAAATAAAATAATAAATTAGAATTCTAATGAAAATGTGTTAAGACAGTTAATGGAAATAAAATTTTTTCAAGCTAACCTGGCAGCTCGACCCCAGTCAGGGACTCTGCCTCTCGGACCGTACTAGGGGCTGCCACCCCTAGAACTCTGCTTCCAGAGGCGCTGCCCCCGGAGCCTCATTCGTTGAGGGTTATAATTAGACTAGAAACGCGATATGGGTAGTGATAGTTAGTTGATACGTGTAATTGTTATATAGTTAGTCACGCACAACTAAAGAAGGGAATAACTATTAACGGTGAACGTAACCGAATTCAGGTGAGTTTCTAGCCCCATTCCTTGTTATGTTTTCGGGGCTGTGTGCATACTCAATGTGAATTGTTAATACACTTATCCTAAGTGATATGTGCATGCCTTATGTGATTATGTGAAAAGTATGAATGATTGCTTGTCGGTACATGAACGATCTTCGGATATTGCACGTATTGTCAAGTTATAATGGTATGTATAATGTATGAATGATATGTACGTATGTTATGAATGAATGTAAGAGATATCCAGATACAGAAGAAAGGTACTGAGCCCTAATAATAATCAAGGTAGAAAAGGACCGGACCCTAATAATATCCGAGGCAGAAAAGGGACCGAGCCGTTTATAAATCTCGAGGCAGAAAGGGACTAAGCCCTAATAATACTCAAGACAGAAAAGGAACCGGACCCTAATAATATCCGAGGCAGAAAAGGTGACCGGACCCTAATAATATCCGAGACAAAATTGAATAATGTAAAGTAGAGTTTAAAATAAAGTATGAAGGTAAGTATGTATATTATGAACGAAGTACGAAAATATGAAGTATGTATGAAAGTACGTAGTTATGAATGTATTGTATGTTGTATGATTAACCAGAACTCACTCAGCGTAGCTGACTTTTAGTATGCACGCAGGTGAGTAGAATGAGGCAGCTCGCTTGAGGGGAAACACATGGCATGGAATTGAAGATACTAGCATCTCAAGGAAGTGTTATGTTATTTTAAAGACTAAGTTTTATTTTTAAACTACTTTGAATGTTTATTTTGACAAGATTTGAAAGCTATGTAATATAATCTGGTTGAAGTTTAGTATTCCGCGAATGTTTTAATTAACTCTGATGTTTAGAACTGTGTTTATGAGTAAATCCAACGTCCAAAGTGAGGCACTGGTAACAGAGCCTTACAAAAATACCCAAACTTGGTTCTTAGGGTTCTTCACACTTAACACGAATCCAACAAAAATCGAGATAGAATTGATGGAAACCGACACCACACGTGAAGTCCTATCGCAAAAATAATAAGATTAGAGCCCGGAATCAAAGGATTTGGTTAAGAATTGAGTGAGTTAGAGAATTAAGGATGAAGGATTATGGTGGGTGTAAAGAGATGAAGAAGAAGAAGAATAAAAAGGAATGGAGAGAAAGAAAAAAAGGTAGGTTAAATATGTTGTCAAATTAGATTTAAAAATAGGGGGGGGGGTAATTCAAAATTTTTTGAAGAAAAAAGAGGGCCGGTGAATTTACTTTGAAATTTTGAGGGAAGTGAAATTAATAGGAACTAAATAGAATTAAATTCTTTTAGTTATAATAATTAAAATAAAGAGTTGTTAGTGTAAACATAAATATATACATATATATATATAACAACTAATTAAACCTTAAATAATATAAGAAAATGTATTTTAAATATAAAATAAATACAAGTGATATTTATAGTTGCTCTAAAAGAGTTGTATAAGAGTGTACTAATCAACGTTAACGCCCAACAAACCATACGTTCATTAGTGGGTCATACTAGTTCTTGATAGGTGTTAGTGTCCCATTATAGCATATATCATGTCACAGTTGCTCTAAAATAGTTGTATAGGAGTGTCATTAGTCATGGTCAGGTGTTAACACCTGGAACACACCATACTTTCGTCAAAAGGCCTTATTTGGCTATCATTAGTCATAGTTAGATGTTAGTGTCCCTTGGCTACGTCATAGTTGCTTTAAGAAGTTTTTATAGGACTATAATTAGTCATATTTAGATGTTAACGCCCAAAACATGTCATACATTCATCAGTGGGCCTTGATTGGTATTAGTGGCCATTATAGCATCTATCATGTCCTTGTTGCTACAAGAGGGTTGTATACGAGTGTAGTGAGCCATAGGCATGTGTCAACGCCCAATAACATGTCATACTTTTATTAATGGGCCATATTGGGCCTTGATTGTTGTTAATGGACAGTATGGTCTCTATCATGTCATAGTTACGTTAGCAGATTGTATAGGAGTGTAGTAAGTTATAGTTGGTTGGCCGTCATACTTTGCATTAATGGGCCGTCTTGGGCCTTGATTGTTTTTAGTGACCCATTGTCGTCTCTATCATATCATAGTTGCTCTAAAAGGGTTGAATATGAGTTAAGTGAGTCATAGTTTGGTTAACGCCCAATAATATGTCATACTTTCATCAATGGGCCTTATTGGACCTTAACTGGTGTTTGTGGCCCATTATAGTCTTTATCACATCATAGTTGCACAAGAAGGTTGTATAGGAATGTCATTAGTCATAGTTATATGTTAATGGCCGATAACATGTGATACTTTCATCAATAGGTCTTATTGGGCCTTGTTGGTGTTAGTGGCCCATTATAGCCTTTTTCATGTCATAGTCGCTCTAATGGGCCATATTAGGGCTTGAAATCTCTTAGGTATATTATGGAATGTGATATGTAACATTAGATATTTAAGGGTTATATCGTGTTATAGGGAGTCATTAGACCATAATAGACAAAAACAAGTCATACATGTCCTAATGGATCATATTGGGCCTTAAAATCTCTAATAGCCCATTATGCATACAATTTTAAATTGTGTCTTAAGAGGTACAACTCGCCTAACCCGTCGATATACATTAAACATAGGGCTGGCAAATGGGTTGGGTCGAAACTGGTTATGGGTCGGAACGGGTTATGGGTCGAAACGGGGCAGGGTCGTAACGGGTCAATTAAAAAAAGGGTTGTTATGGTTCGGGTCGGAACAGGTCAGGGTCAAAAGGTTCGGGTCATAACGGATCCAGGTCAAAATGGGTCAAGGTCGGAACGGGTCAAAACAGGTTTCGGGTCATTTTTTTTTAACAAGGACAACGGAGGAAATGTTTTAGTTTTTTTACTTTTTCCGTTTTTTATTTATATTTTGACTTATGATTTTTTTATTATTATTTTTGAATAATTTTTTAAATTTTGTCTTAAGAGGTACAACTCGCCTAATCCGTCGATATACATTAAACATAGTAACACTATACTCACACCTAATTAATTAGTAATATTTTTACACACCTAATAAAATGAAAAATTATAATCTGGATAATACCGATCTATAAAGAAAGGAATTATTTTTAGAGTCACTATTGTTTAACCTTTAATCACATTGTTACATAAATACATGACCCTAACACACCTTTAGTCACACTCCTTTGCTATAAACTACTAAGACAACACTAACGTTTCCTTAAAAAATGTAAAGAATGTAATGGTCACATGTTGACTATAAAGTACTTACACTTCACTAACATTTCCTTAGTAATGATCATTTAGTCACACCTAACAAAGTGAACAGTTAACATATGTTACTTCTAGTCACATATTGTATGCATTTACCATCACCATAATATATAACTTGTCACACATCCATATTCGAGTTGTGACCAAAAAGTAATTATACATCAATAACGATGATCGTCTATTGAACATTTAGTCATACCTAACAAAGTGAACAATTAGCATATTTTACTTCTAGTCACAAATTGTATGCATTTACTATCACCATAATATATATTTTGTCAAACATCCAAATTGGAGATGTGACCAAAAAGTAATTATACATCAATAACGATGATTGTCTATTGAACATTTAGACACACCTATCAAAGTGAACAATTAACATATTTACTTCTAGACACATATTGTATGCATTTACCATCACCATAATATATAATTTATCACACATCTGAATTGGAGATGTGACAAATAAATACTTATACATCAATAATGTTTCCTTAGTATTAAAAATTTTAGCCACACCTACTAAAATGAACTATAACTATAATCTACTTAGACTTCACTAACGTTTTCTTAGTATTAACCGTTAGTCACACCTAATAAAGTGAACAATCACCAAATTGTAGTTCTAGTCACATGTTTTTTTTCCATTAACCATGACCATAATATATAATTTGTCACACATCTATATTCGAGCTATGACCATAAATTTCTTATACATCAATAACTATTTCGTTAATTTAAATTTGTAGTCACACATAATAAAATGGAAGCTGACCATTTGTTACTTCTAGTCACATGTTTTTTACATTTGTCATAACTATTAGTTATCGTTAGTGACACACTGTAATTTTAACTGTCACGATAAACTTTAACATATGGTAACACAATTAATTAGTGTGACTAATAAACATAAACTTAATGTCACACAAACAAATGTTTACTGTCATTGTAAATTACATTTACTCACAGTTACGTTATGTCACTGAATGTGCGCCATTATATAGTAACACAAACAATTTCCATATGTGACCATATGTTTATCTATGGTATCACAAAAAAAATTACATTTGTGATAAACGAAAAACGTGACCAAATAGTGACATTTGGTCACATTCCGATTAAACGTCACTAATATTTGTGACATACGTTATGTTTAGTGTGACTAAAGAGTTGATTCTCTATGCAATAGTCACACAAGCCCACTGAAATCTTCACCAAAACACTCCAGGAATTTTTAAGCATACATACGGTGACACTTTTCTTCGAAAGTGTCACATAGACCTGACGGGGTGTATGTCACTGAAAGTCGATTTTGTACAAGTCACTATTCCAAGTGAGTAATCACACTCCCATTTTTAACTTTTATACTTTTGAGGGTAAATTGCATACCATATTCGAACTTACATGTTTAAGACCTCAATGCTAAATCCACAATTCCACAATATGTGTCTATACAAACTATTGCTCGATCACTTGTTGTATGCCTCATTTTGATTACATGCTTAAGTGTTTACTGCTTTATGGTTTGGCCTCATCCTCAATAAGTATGATCATATGCCCCCTAACTATTGTGGCTTTATGCCAAATAGAATAGGGCCTTAGTTACATCCTCCTTATGATATGGTTGTTACCTATTAGAAAGGAGCCTCAGTTATTTACATTACATATGCAATGGTTGTTGCGATGTTCTATTTACACATGTGAATTGTGATAGTTGCCTTATATATATATATAAACAAAACTAATGTATTGCTCACCAACATTCATGTTGATCAAATCCATTTTTATGCATACTACACGTTTTTATTTTAGGTTGATTGAAGAATGTGGATTTTATCATCTAATTGGAACGTTAGGATATTTAAATTGGACAATTTATTTTTGTTGTATTGTTATCTTTGTTTAATTGTAACGGGTTTGGACAAGTTGAATTTGGGTTTGAATTCATGAAATGAAAGGTTTAATTATTATCACTTTAATAACGTCATGTGTTCATGTGCAATCAAATTCACGTCCAGGCATGCTCTGCCGCTTTTGATCGAGGTGTGACAGATGGATAAAAGCCTCGTCACGATACGCGAAGGCTTATAGTTATCCAGAAACTTTTGCGGTTGTCGCGCTACGCGATGGACAATCGTTTAACCCCATAACAATACATGACGAGCTGGCTATGCAACCATGACATGTCGCATGCCATGTTGCATAGCTAGGGCTAACTCGGCAAGGCTATAAAGCCATCGCGCTACGCGATGACATGTATTAGGTTGTCACGATTAGCGACGAACTCCGAAATCAACTATCAAAGGGGAGTGATCAAGGCTGAGTTTCTTCGTTCAAACCTCTCGCAGTCTCTCTTGTTTCTCTTATAATATAGTACTGGTATAATACTAGTAGCAGCAACGGTACCTTGTCCGACAAATTGAGACTTTACTATACGAATCCAAATCTCTGCCTCAACGAGGTGAGACTTTGTGCCATCGTGTAAAGTTTTCAATCTCGTGATTTCCTTAAAGCTTTTCGATTTATTCTAATACATACTGCATTGTATTAAACTAGGTGCTTAATATTAGGAAGCTCATAAATTGTAAACTTGCAAGGTGAGACATTCGAGTTTTTGTACAACTCACATTTGTGTGAGATAACCAGTTTTCCAAACCTGTCATTGAGATTTTTAAAACTGTATAACTCATGAAAGAGTATAACAGACCAAATATTTTCAAAAATGTTTTCAAAGGTTTTCAATACATTACAGTGATTAAGTTTTTGTGTACTTACGGGATGGTAAAAACTGCCACTGTGGGATTTTGTATACATTACTTATTCATATTTTTACTTATTAAACAAAGAGTTAGCCAATACGTAATATGACAACAATCACATATATGGTTGAGTGACAAGTACCTTTCGATAATTTTCAAGTAGGCAAATGTAAAAACATTTTAATGTTGAAACTGTAAAAATGCGTCATTTACAAATGAATATACTCATCAGTATTTCCCATAGATCAAATATTTTTAAGCATGTTTCATGTGACTTTTTGTGAAAGAAACAAGAACAGTGCCACAGGGCACCTCAACTTAAATAATTGGCTTGCCACCAGAATAAAGAAATATGTTTTATAAACTTGGGTTTATCCTTCTAAAACTTAAATCTGTATAAATTTTGGTGTTATCCCCAATTTATGAAATAAGAATTACAATGTTTTTACCCTCTGATAATTTTTCATAACTACGACCCTAATAAAATTGTATGATGCCAAATTATAAACACCGAAACCACTGCTCTCGTTCGCGGCTCTTGCCTAGGGTAAGGGGTCAGGGGATGTGATAATATCAAAATCGACAAACGTAATTGATCGATCAATCTTTAAATAGATCACGGAAATAAAAATAGATAATTGTTAAGTACAGGGATTCAATGAACGTGTCTAGTATGGTAGCCATTATTGGTTAATCGGAGGTTTTGAATGATTGATCAAAGGGTGACAACAGGTACGAGGGTTCACCATGAAATCGGAGGTTAGTTGAGGGTTTTATGGTGAACGGCGAGGTATAATTACTAATATACCGTTAGTTTAAACCAAATTTAATAGTTAACTTTAACTTAGGATAACGACTTGGTTCACATCACGATGGAATGCAAACTTATGGTGTTCATCATGCAAAAAAGCTACCACAGGTTCTCAAACTACGTTTTGGTGTTGACCACATGGTTGCAAATTGCACTTAAGTCAAAGTAGAAATGAGCATAAATGGTTCTCTTTAGGTAATAAATATGATACGTACTTTAGTTAAGGATGCACTTTAATAGCCTTGATATGATATATAAAATCTTATCTTACTCCTCTAATTAAGTAAAATTATGAGCTTACGTGCCAATGTCACACATTCACTTCTAGCCTAATTTTCTTGCATAATCTTTAAATCTCTTATCTCATTCATCCTAGCTATCAATGGTTCATGGTTAAAACCATCTTGGCAATTGAGTTATAAAACAGTGAGGAAACTAAAAGTACACTATTGATTGAATATCAAACAAGTAGAAATATAAAAGTTAAACAAGTAAAAAATAGTCAAGAATAATCTTTTTTCTATGGTTGATTTGTTTCCCTCGATATCCAATTTTTTTCCATGGACACTATATGTTGCATTATCCAGAGGTAGCTTGTGAGAAAACAACAAATATTGTATATAAAGAGATTTTCTCAAATTTATAAATCTGAGATTCTAGACTTCTTATTGTTTAAATAGACAGAATTACAGAGATCGTCCTTTATGTTTATACCAAATTTCACTCAGTGCCCTTTACGTTTCAGAATCCAACAACGTTTGTCATTTTGCCCTAACCCCATTAAATTCCTTCGTTAAGTAAGGTCATGTGCAGCTAACGTGGGGGCATAACAAACAAATTAAATTTAAACATTTATAAATATATTAGTTAATCTAGCCCCAATACAATACCCAGAGCACCCCACCGTCTCTCCTACCTCCACAACATCCAACAACACCACCTCATGCCACCATAACCGTCGCACCAGCATCATCGCCTATAACCACCACAGCACTCACACTCCACCTGAAACACTGTTTATTGTTCAAACCCTAGCTAAGTATTTAGTGGCCGACCAACGAAGAACACAACAAGGAAGCTTAAACGGAAGCCTTTACGGTGAAACTCGGCGGCAGGCAGGTAGCGTTCTGCCTTGCTTCGCTTTTCCAGCAAAGGCTGTACAACTTGGGCATTTTTCATTTGATTTTTGTGCATACATGACGGGTGCATCGGAGTATGACCCGTAAGTGTGTTTAATCGATATAAATATATATGCATTAAGTGTTAATTTCATGTAAATTGGATAACTACTGTATTGTGGTTAATTGCAGGCTAAAAGGAAGTTTCGGAGTAATTATGGTGTATAACAAAGAAACCAAAGGAACCGACAAGTCAAGAAGGTCAAAAAAAGTGAAAAATGGATTTTGTGGCTAAATACCACCGTGGCCCACGGTCTGGACAGTGGGCCACAGTCCAATTGAAGAAAAGTGGCAGAAGCCACCGTACCGTGGCGTCTCTTACCACCGTGGAGTGGACCGTGACCCATGGCGTGGACCGTGGGCCATGGTCTGGCATTTGTAACCAACAGACCTTTGTTTTTTTGTTCAGTTTTTGGTGGTCTTTTGAACTATCTTTCATGAAGGGACACCGTAGAGACGAATTTGGAAGTGCAAGAACAATATTGTGGTAATTGTAATCGTTAGTTTATGTTTGTGAGTCATTCATATAACCTAATTAATGTGATGATGAATCAAACTATGTGTGGCTAATTCTCGTTGTGTTTTCTCCCGAATTGTAAGGTTTTCAATTGAATACTTGTTATTCGTTTATGTTATTTGTGGGATAGTATTTTGATCTTTTGATTATATTGCTATGGTGATTATGAATTAGATTAGTAATTGTTAGTATAGTGTAATTTGTGTTCTTGACCATCAGTTCTTGGTTCCATAGGCAATCATGATTTATTGAAAGGGAATTAGGATTGGCTATATAAAACTGATCATTGAGTGACAACCTTGCGTTTTTACAATCCAAGTACTTTGTCCTCTTTTATCACAATCAAACGAATTCTCACGAACTATGTCTATATAGTTCATCCCATAATAAACGTTAATATTTTCAACATTGGAAACCTGAAATCAGGAGAGAGCACTTTTTCTCATATTGTTTAAAACTTGTTTATTTGCTTTAGTTCTTTTTGTTATTCAAATCAAACAACCAAATCACTGAATTTACTTTTTGCACTTAGTTTAATATAGATTAATTACAAAGCTACTTAGTAACACATTTTCCACAAACTCCTTGTGTTCGACACCCGCTTATCGCTATCTAATTTGTGACACTCGTCAATTTCAGGTTAACTCCGTTAATCCGAACTCCGTTAATTCAAACTCAAGATCACACGAACTATGTCGTTCCAGTTAACGCATTCCTCATTGCATTTAATTAGAGTTTAAATGATACGTGACAATCATTACAAGTAGTCTTTCGGAGTTTCACCGAACCACACACGAGTCGACTTAAACCGTTGGTGAGCAAACAATAAATAATATAAACAAGTACTTGAAATAAATACGTGTTATGTTGTAGGTGACTACATTCTAGGTGTGTAACATTATATCATAGAACTAAACGAATTTGCCTTAGAATTACATTAACTAGAAGTTTAGGGTGCAAAGGGTAAAATGGTTAATTATTTAAACAAATTAATAACCCAACCCTAATCCCCTTCCACCTCTCTCCTTGTGACGGCAGCCCCCCCCCCCTCTCTTTGATCGACCGAAAAACACACACTTTGAAGATCTAATGTGCTAACTAGGTAAATTAAACACTCTATCTAGTCCATTCTATCGATTATTTGCATCATTAAGCATATTAATCATAAACCCTATATGTTAAAGTTATTTATTATTGATGAGTTAGGGTTTATTGTTGTGTTGTTGATGAACACTAGTGAATTGATGACTAGTTGTATTGTTATTGATTGTTAATCACATGTTTCTTTGAAATTGAATTTTTGAGTAAACCCTATATGTACATGAAAAGTGTAATTGAGATTCATGGTTGATGGATTATGGGTCTAGAGGTTTGTATGCATGATTAATTGTTCATAGGTTAGTAGTTTGTAGAAGTATGGTGAAAACTGATGCTGGACAGAATCAAAAATGCATGTTAAAACAGCTGTAACTTGATGTTAATGATATGTTCTGAAGTGATTATCGATTCTATGATGTAGTAGGTCGAGTCTAGTTTCTAAAGAATCAAAGTTTGTAATATTTGGACGTGTGGAAGTCACTTTTTATTAATTTATAAGTTGGTTGTACAGTTCTGATTCAGAAAACTTTCTTATAGGCTGTTTTGCTAATAGTATATCTCACAAACGACAAGACCAATTAAGTTGATTCCACTTCGGAAGTTAATAAATTGAGTGTGGAATCTAACCCAACTGGCCTTGCATTAATTGGATTAACCATGTAACAGGACTTGTCAGGAAATTTTTGCTGTGCCTGATAATGACTGTTGTGTACCTAATGTGTTGTTTTGATTCTTGTGATAAAACCGTATGTGATAAAAATATAATAAAAATATTTTTAGAACCCTAACTCATGTTTTCTTCTGTGGTAAATTTTGGTGATTTTATCTACAGGTTATGATTAGTGAAATAGAGTAATCTTGACGTGTAAAATTATGTCTCGGTAACTTAGCTGCTGAATTCCTGATTGAAATACGAAAAGTGATTGTTTAATCGATGTTCGAATTGTGTTTGACATACACTCCCTTGTGGTAGATGTTTTACTGAAAAATCTATCGTAGTAACATTTAACACCATACTTTATCACACCCGTAACTCATCACCAACGTGTTTGTCGAGTCGCACTTGTTTCACAAACGTAACACGAACACATCTCATGCATAACTTTTATATGTCGAGTCAAGAGACTCACTCGTGGTTCAAAACACTTAGAAATCTCGTTATTGTTTTAGAGCACTAGTGAGGCTTTCTTTTATGCACGCTTTTCTCGGACTTCGATAACTTTGCAAACATTGAGTTTCACGGCCCCTTTTACTCTTTAACGCTATTATTAGGGGGAGATAACATACTCCAACGCTTTAGATTTTGTTACTCTATATATATCACTTGTAAGGCTAAGTGTCAACAAACCAACTAAGTCCTTCTGAACAATCGAACCAGTTAATATTGGATAATAGCGAGTCAGTGTTGAGTAGTACTACCGGGTTTGACAACCCCCACCCGACTCTAAACTCGACTGTAGGTCGAGTGGGTGTAATTTTGGCTAACACATTACCATGGTCGTGGTTGACATGGTGGCAAGACAAATGTATAATCAGTCAGCTTCGGTGTCGGACACTTAGTAATACTTGTTTGATAGGTTAGCTACCTTTTGATATATATTGACATAACTCTATCTGGTAATGCTAAAACGCAATGCTTAATTTACTTAAACCTTAGAACTCACCAACCTTGTGTTGACACTTTTAGTATGTTTATCTCAGGTAGCCGAGGTGGGCGAGCGGTTTAGGACATGCATACGCTATACTTTGATGATTTAAATTCCCTTTTAATTTTATCATGATAACTGTTGCTTTAAGTCGTCATGTGTGACGCAACAATTTACTTTACAGATTATGCTTCCGCATTTACTTAAGACTTGTATGTCTTTGTTTGCTTTTAAAAGACTTTAATAATGGTGTTTGATATAACTAATGACTTCGATCCTGTTAGTTCACACCCTCTGACGGTAAAACTCCATTAGTGGATTTTGAGGGTGTGACAGATTGATATCAAAGCCATTGGTTATAGCGAACTAGAATTGCATTCATACTAGACTATAACCGCAACGGCCCATTAGTTATGATTTTACGCAATGCATACATGTATATGATATATTAGACTATTCATTTTCTTTATCTCTTTTCCTCATTCACTCATACGCGCGTAAGCCATACACGACCTATTCTGTAGGGATGTCAACACCACCATCATCATCATCTGACCCCGTGTCTCACGCCCTAAGAAAGGAACCGCAGCTTCCTAACCCATCACCACCTCAAGCAGGCCCAGCACTAGTAGCCCCCACAACGAAGAGGCAATGCCCATATGGAGTCGTGTACGAGAGCAACGGTAACTGAAGTTGGTACCCAAGTTTGATCGAGCGGTTTGTTTACCATGAGCAAGTTCCCCCACTACCCATCCCGGGCTGTCCTATGTCTTACAACACACTACCACCCCTAACCTTTCCGATGGAGTGCGTTTTCGCAGCTTTCGCCTCCTGTTTGGATCGTGAAATTGACATCATGCACTCAACGAGAGCGAATGTTACTAGGTTGCTAGGGGATGGAGCGGAGACTAGGAAGAGACTGTCATACCTGACTGACACGATGAAGGAAACTCAAGATGCTCATGTTCATCTAATGAAGCTAGTACTAAAGATGCAATCAAAGATTTTAGACTTGTAGGAAGAAGTTGGAGATGCAAGAGGCCATGCAGCGGTAGCTCTAGCTCGTTGCGCGACACTAGAGGCACAAATTGCTCCGAACGCAGCGGAACCGGAGGAGGATCCTGAGGAGGAACCTGAAGAAGACCCGGAGGAAGAGCCGACTGAGGAGGAGGCACAATCGAACGTGTCCTCAGACGACGACATCTCAGGATGATAACACCTAGATGGAGGGGTTGTCTCCATCCAACTTATATTTTCTATGATTTTAAGGATTGATTTTAAATACTTTGTAGCGGATACAATGGTTTTAATCAAGAATTATTATTTGGATTATTATATGGTTGTGATACGATGTTTTTATTTTCTTTTCTTTCCTACCTTTTATTACATGTATGGTGTATTGTATATAAAACCGAGAGTTCATGTCTAACATTGTATGTTGTGATTTCTAAGGAGATGTCTGGAAGAAACGCTGGACGTGTAACATCAACATGACCGCAGCAGAACTCCAAGCCTTACTGAACGACCATGCGGCGGCGGCTCTGGCTGCTCATGTTCAAAATCAAGCCGGAATCTGTACCTTCGAGAATTTTCTGGATTGTAAACCCAACTCATTTAAGGGCACGAAGGGAGCCATAGGGTTCCTGCGTTGGGCAGAGAAAGCGGAGTCAGCCTTCAAAATGTGCAACTGTCCACCGGCCAGCAGGGTCAAGTTTGCTGCTGGTACACTACAAGATTCAGCCCTCACCTGGTGGAATTCCATTGTGCAGATACTCGGACTGGAATTGGCGAATTCCATGAACTCGGAAGAATTCAAAACATGATGAAAGAAGAGTATTGTCCTAGGGAGGAGATCTCGAAGTTGGAGTCAGAATTTTGGGGTCTGAAGATGGTGGGCTCTGAAATTGAAGCCTACGCCACCCGTTCCCACGAACTGGCGGTGATGTGTAGAGCCGCCGAGCAAAAGAATTGAGATGTACATCAATGGTTTAGTGCCATAGGCAATCGGGATTTATTGGAAAAGAATTAGGGTTGGCTATATAAAACTGATCATCGAGTGACAACTTTGCGTTTTTACAATCCAAGTACTTTGTCCTCTTTTATCACAATCAAACACATTCTCACGAACTATGTCTATGTAGTTCATCACAAAAGTAAACGTTAATGTTTTCAACATTGGAAACCTGAAATCGGGAGAGAGCACTTTTTCTCGTTTTAAAACATGTTTATTTGTTTTAGTTCTTTTTGTTATTCAAATCAAACAACCAAATCATTGAATTTATCTTTTGCACTTAGTTTAATATAGATTAATTACAAAGCTACTTGGTAACACATTTTCCACAAACTCCTTGTGTTCGACACCCGCTTATCACTATCTAATTAGTTATAATCGGTTTATTTTTGAGTGAGACTTCGACATCACGTCAATACACCACAATATCGCTCTCCGTCGGCAAGTGGATCTGTGGTTGGAAATGTTTCAGACGACGGAGATAGCGGGCAGAGGATCTAGGGCTTATCGATTGAAACACCAGATCTAAGGTTTCTCGGAATACCGAAACACCACAATGCCGCCGCCTTCTTAACGAATTTTTGTCCATATATATATATATATATATATATATATATATATAGAGCAGGTGAAGATAAGGTCGGATTTGGTATTTAACCCGACGGCGGTGGTGGTGGTCACAGGCATCGATGGTAGTCGAGGTGACGGTGGTGTTTTGTTAGAGAGAGAGTGTGTGTTTTCAGTGTTCATAAACAGAGAATCAAAGAAGTGAAGTGTAGATATATTTCTTTTTGACAAAATGACAAAAGACGTCCTTTACGTTTAATCCTTTTTTCAGTGGACGTCCTTTAGCGAAAGACGTGACAGAAAACTTCCTTTACATTTAAAAACTCTATCACATTATGTCCTTTGACCCTAGACCAGTTAACTTTTCCCGTTAACTATGGTCATGTGCATCCCACATGAGGGTAATTTTGTAAAATTATAAATATATATTTAATAATTAATATTTGTAAAATAAACTCTCTCTCTCTCTCTTTTCAACCCATCAATTCATCTTCATCTCCATCTCCATTCCACCTACAACTCTTTATTCTTCCACCACTCCTCCGGCCACCACCGCCGCCGCCACCACCTGCAACACCCAACACCACCACCGCCTATCCCCACCAACATGTGTCACCATCAACACTACAAGCCATCTAATCCCTCCACCCAAAAAAAAACCATCTATGTCTACCATTAAATTCGGCCACCCTTTGACCACCAACATCACTACTAGCTGACCAGACCAGCACCACAACAACGTCATCTAAAAGTTGTAACGAGTAGGAGCCTTCCAGGGTTTTGATTCAAAATTAGGATGGAACACATATTAAAGCCTTCAATCTCTGATTCAAGTTCTAGGATTTCGTTCAATTCAATTAAACAGTATGGTTACGGTAAGGCGTTGGTTGATGGTTGTGATGTGGGTTTTGATGCGGTGGCTAGGGTTACGGATTTGAGAGGGCGATGATGGTGGCCAGCCACATTTCAAGCGTCAGCTTGTGGTGGTGTTTGGGTGGGTAGTGCAGGTGGTGGCGGTGGAGGTGGTGACCGGAGGAGTGGCGTTTGAAAGGTGGAAGAAGAAAGAGTTACATGTGGAATGGGGATGAAGATGAATTTGTGGGTTGGAGAAGAAAGAGAGTAGAGAGGCGGAGAGAGTTGTAATATTAATTATTAAATATATATATAAATTTACAAAATTACCCTCATGTGGAATGCACATGACTATATTTAACGGGAAAAGTTAACTGGGTTAGGGTCAAAGGACATAATGTGATGGAGTTTTTAAATGTAAAGGATGTTTTCTGTCACGTCTTTCACTAAAGGACGTCCACTGAAAAAACGATTAAACGTAAAAGACGTCTTTTGTCATTTTGTCTTTCTCTTGTTAACTATAAGAAATTAAATTAAATAGGTTAAATTACCAGTTCGCCCTCACGTGCAAGGCATATGATTTGACTTAACGAGAAAAACTAACTGGGTTATGGTCAAAGGACAAACGGTGTAGCATTTGAAAACGTAAAGGACAAAACCTATCAATTTTGAAATAAATGACACTGAATGAAATTTGGTACAATGATAAATGACAACTTCTGTAATTCTGTCTTTAAACTATATATTATATTTATTTTTTACCTTTAAATTTGTTCATTTATTTCAAATAATGGACCTTATTTATTTTTATTATTTGAAAAATACCGTGTAATACACGGGTTCAAAATTATGATCTAGTGGTAGGAGGCTTGGGTGTAGGTTCCCAACCGGATCTACACAGGAGTATCCCATAGCACGATGGTGCGGAATCCCCTACGTATACGATACGAGTGCTAAGACGACGAACGCGTAAATCACACGTAAACACACGAATATAAAGGAATACTTGTTGAACGATGGTATTGATAAACCAAATCACCAAAACACGTAACACCCAGGTCACAAAATACAGCCGTTAAGAGTTATGTCAAAGTAAGCCGAAGTTAGGAATATATAGCATGACAACTTCGCCTAACATACTAGGCGAAGTTGTCCTAACTTCGCTGTCTTTCCAAGTTCGCCAAACATAAAAAGAAAACTAAACACAAAACAAACAATGTAACGATTACAGACACAAATAAACACGAGATAAATGAACTACTGGCATCATGCACTAACAGACTCCCCCTTGGCAGTAGCTTCATATCTCTAACATCTTTCTCGTGTCTCTTAATCCAAAAATCACGTACCCACCATCTTCAATCATGAACGCCCTGTCTCACACAGACAGAGACCACCTTCTGGTACTTCTTTGCTTCGTCCTTCCACGCAAGAATATAGAAGATCTTCTTATCATTAAGTACCTGCAAATCAGCTTGAGATAAATTAACCAAGTGCATTGGATCATACAATCTCAGAATCTCCTGCTCGTCTTCATCTTCCATCACCGCTTCAGCAGTTTGGCAATCAACATACCACCACTTCAAATCCTTCAACACATCCTTAGGCATCAGCTTCATAGGAACTTCTTTCAAACAACGAATCGGCTTGTACTTCATTACCATCCAGGGCTTACCATCAGCCCGCATACCACGTTCCTTATCTTCAATCAGCTTCCCCTTATGAGGCTTTAGTAACTCAAACTTTTTCTCTTTAACACTCTCCTTCCTTACAATCTTTCCAACCCAACTTGCAAAATTATCATCACTTCTATTTATTAATCTCAACCGAGCCAAATCTTTTACCTCGCACTCAGGCAAGGTGTTGAGCGATCTCAATGCCTTATTAAAATACTGGACCCCATCATATCGCTTTATCACAAACAACTTCAACTGTTCATCATATAACCAGCTAATGATACCTTTCTTCGACTCAGCATAACCTTTGATATTGTAGCTTTTCTTGAACATTGTAGGTACCACTGGCTTCTTTGTTTTGAAGAACCACTGAGCACAACTTTCTTTCCATCTTGGCTGCTCTTCCCACTCAGAATCACTTGACACATTTTCATCTTGAAATACATTTTCTTGATCAACACCTGGAATATCGTACTCAACACTGTCATCTACTATCTCTCCTTCCTCTAACCCACTGTCAATCTCTATCTGTTCCCCGATTTTCTCAATCTCACTAGCCGTCAACACATCATCACCCAAATCATCCTCGTCATCAACAACCATTGTCTCATCACCTGCACTACCCGATGGACCAGCAGACTCCCCCTGAGATGTGGAAGCTCCAAGAGTTTGTTCAGTTCTTGGCAGCTCACCACCTGCATCTTTCGATGCATTGGGATCATCGTCTCTGTCCTGTCTCTTCTTCGTTCTTAACTCATCACCTTTGCAACTCGACTCCCCCGAGATGCTAAGAAATGATTCAACTGATCAAACAGCTTACCATGCTCAACAAGCAGTGCAGTCTGAAGTTGATTCTCCGCCACCAGACGATTAATAGCTTGTGTCTGAATAACGTTTACCCTCGACTGTTCAGCAACCACCCTTTCAAGAGCCGCAATCCTCTCAGAATCAGACAACTTTGGATCAAAATCAAAGTTCATGTGAGAGGTATCCTGAGCATACGGTGGTGGAATTTCCAAGCTTACAGGAATAGCATATGTAGATCGAGTAGTAACTGGGGGTGGCATAGAGACAGATAACCCAGCAATCGCTACCAACGTGGACTCAACAAATCTAGCAACCACCTCTGATGGAGTGAGAGTAGGAGGTGGTAAAGAAACAATTTCCGGTGTTGACAGCTGGACAACAGACGGAGCTATACCAGATGTTGAAGATACGGGCACCAAAGGTGTACTCGAGGTCACCGGCAATGGAACAGCCGAAGAAGAAGAAGGTAACATAGACATACCAGATAACGATGGTGGAGAAAAATGAACAACCCTTGAACTTTCACCAACTTTTGCCTTCTTTGATCTTCGTACCAAACGATACAAGTCTTCCTCAAAATCTGATTCAATATCATCTGAGTCTTTCTTTCGTTTGCCATGGATTCGTTCTTGTCTGGCAAGAACTCGTTGTGCTTCAACAACATCGTCAGTGGAGGAATCAGACAAAGTCTCCTCAGAATCCCCCACAGAGGCAACAGACGGACCCATATTCACACCAGAAACTGCAGCAATAAAAGCTTGAAGTTCAGCAGGATCTATCGTACCCATATCAAAAAAACCTTGCCCACCAAAGGCAACTTCAAGATCAACCTGTTCTGCAGGAGCTTCAACTGGATAAACCACAAGTGCTTGTTGTACCACGGGTGGTGGTTGAATCACAGGAGGAGGTTGAGGAATATCAACTTGTTGCGGAGCCGGATCAACGAACTCATCCTCTGGTGGAGCAACATAAGCAGGGTTCACTAAATACCCAAACAATGCAGTATGCCTTGGATGAAGTTCAGGCTTGCTACGAGCACTAGATGACCTACACTGTGCAAAGATTCTCTTGTTTATACATTCAACATAGGAGATAGGACGACGTTGTGGCAGATTAGGAGCAACATGATTGAGAATAATCTGTAAGAACCTTGGGTACATCAAGAATCGTTCCCGTGCCAATGCTCGTCGCTGACGATCGATCTCGTAAAATACCATCTGACTGAAACTATAAGGCTTATTGTAAGTCAGTGCAGCCATCGCAGATTGCATCGTCGCACCCATACCATCTGTACCAGCCTTGCGACCAGACATACACACAATCATCACGTGCATCAAAAACCTCAACCGATCCAATAGAAACCCCTTACGCTTTTGAGAATCATTCAACGGACCTGAATAACCCATACGAAGAAACGCTCCAGTCCTGAAAGAAGCTGAAAACTCAGTAGGATCCTCAGTGGTTTCAACCCCGAACTTTAAGGCTTCCCTGATCTGATTTGCCGAGAACTATACCACTTGATTGTTCACAGTAGCACGCATCACTGGGGGTTCAACTCGGCAATCATATTCCATTGTTCTCCCAAAGTCTTCGATATTCGGCAGGGATATCGGCAGAGTAGTAGTGATTGCATGAAAAATTCTTGAGCGAATGAGGAACGTGATGATCTCCGAGAAATCGTCTGCTCCACGAGCATCTGGATCTAACGTCACAAACATGTTATGTCACGGGAAGAACTGTCTCTTATCACCGTCTCCTTCGTCACCACCAGTGCCACCAGCACCTGCCACAGCAGCCATATCTGCACAAACAACGAGTTAAGTGAGACAAGTATAGAAACAGGTTACAACTTCGCTGGTTATGAGTGGGGCGAAGTTGTGGATGCAGCGAAGTTAGTAAGTTCGTTTGAAATACAACTTCGCTGGAAATGTAAAACAGATACACATAGCAGTACACAAGAATACAGTATACAAGTAAAGATGATGATGCAAAATTCAAGTGTTTATGCAACGAAGTTATATTGTTAGCGAAGTTAAGATTAACTTCACCCTAAACCTAACTTCGCCACATAAACTGTTCATCAATAAATTCCAGTTAGGTTGAATGATGAACAATCAGAAGACGATCGCCTGTATATTATAGTGCGATTAAGAGTTTAATTAAGCAATTAACATCAACGCAACCTCCAATTGATCATGACCAAAGCTTCAAGGGTTTTCAAAACAAACCGAATTAAAACCGACATTTGTGACCAGATTAACACATAAAAGATATGAATTACAGCACAACAGAGGTCGACGAACCTTAAAATCAGACCAGAAACTGTTAAAACCAAGTTTGATTCAAAGAGTAACTTCGCCGAGGGTTTAAGGAAAAAAGGTTTGACTAATTTTGACCATAAGTCCGCCTTTTATAGTTTTTGGAAAACCCAGTGGCGAAGTTATATTAACTTCGCCAATTGATAAGTTCGCTTAAAAGAGAAGTTCGCCTGACAGACAACTTCACCATAGCGAAATTAATTTTTAAACATTTCAATCAACAACGAGTAACCAAGATTTTTATAAGAAAAAAACTATAAGACCAACTACACAACCAAGGTTAAATAAATAAACGGGATCAAATTTCAGTCTTGCAGAAACCCAACATGTTTTTAGAAAAGATCCGAACAGGAATCATACTGATTAAGAGGCTGTCACACGGATCCATGTTCAGCGTTATTATGACATAGAGAAACAGGTTGTAGGCAGGTATATGACTTAGTATGGTTTTCATTGCGTCTGTGATACGGATTAAGTTCAGTTAAGCTCAAAATTTAGATGGACATCACTTGAGAAATTGTGATGCCTCCTATCTATTCTCAAAGCGTATTTGGCTTTCCCCAGATCACCCCGATTTGACTTCGACCCGTAGTGTCTGATCAATCATTATGCACGAGTCGCCTCTTCCATACTTTCAAATTGTTGTCACAAGACTCAGTTGATGCTATGTCTTTAATACTTGAAAACAAATAATCTTCGTAAGACTTAACGATAATAGGAGATTTTTTTTTTAAACTATAACGAATGCCTGCAAGTCCCGAATCTGGATCACTGCAGAAAACTAACACAATCTTCGCGGGGGATCAAGACACTCACGGGCTCGTGTATGACTGGGTAATCACTTTTCTGCCTATCATTCGGAGAGATATATGTGGAGACATGCACATTTCAAAATGACTCTCCACAGTAAATCGAGAAGTTTTAGTTTGTATCACTTCCACTTTTACGCACCATAGAAAGCTACCATAGCATACAATGACTGTTCTAGAGTATTTTAGGCCTAATAACTTCACCGGTTAGGCACACAAAATCAGTTTATCTATCACTTTCCAAGGTTGGATCAATTTTCACTTTTAACACCAATATTGAAACTTCTTGCGAAGTTATAGACTGAAAAAGTATATCATATCCCAAAAAAAATTAAATTCAGATGCCCAAATCAATTCAAAGTCTTCAGGTAAACGCCTATCCCGAAGATCCAGTGGATCAGTGAGACCAACCACATATAAATATATGTGTCCCTCCGACTAAGTATGATCGACTAATTTTCAGCGAAAAAACAAAACTCATCATAACCGCCCCGGTCGCTTTCAGTTATTAGGTTACTGGCTATCCTTATAGTCTACAAGTAGATGTAAGGACCAAACATATGCAGGAATATGTCCTTCAAACTTAAGCTCCCGACATAGTTTTCAGCGATAGTGATGTTTTTTTTAAGAAACAAAACGAAAAACAAGGTTACTCGGGATTGATCATCCCATTAAGTTCAACAAGTTTTTGAAAACGGGATCGGTCAAATGCTTTTGTAAAAAGATCTGCAAAATTATCCAATGAATCAACCTTTTCAAGCACAATTAATTTCTTCTCAACACAATCCCGTATAAAATGATGACGAATGTCAATATGTTTAGTTTTACTGTGTTTAACGGGATTGTTAGTTACTGAGATAGCAGCAGTGTTATCAATGCAAACAGGAGTTTGAGTGAAATTCAGACCATAATCGCGCATTTGTTGTTGTATCCATAAAACCTGGGAGCAGCAGTTCGATCCTGTCATGTATTCTGCTTCGCAGTGGATATGGCTACAGAGGTCTGCTTCTTGCACTGCCACGACACCAATCTTCCTCCAAGAAACTGACATCCACCAGTGGTTGACTTCCTATTCTGAGTACATCCTCCATAGTCAAAGTCGGTGTATGCTACCAGATCCAGTTCGCCTCCTTTAGAGTACCAGAGACCCAACTTAGGCTTTCCTTTAAGGTATCGCAAGATCCTCTTCACTCCCTTCATGTGCGATTCCTTCGGGTTGGCCTGAAAACGAGCACAAAGACAAACTGCAAACATAATGTCAGGTCTAGAGCAGTTAGATACATTAAAGAACCTATAATTGCCCGATACTGAGTGGGATCCACATCTTAATCACTGTCGAAATCAGCACCTAGTTTGTGGTTGACGCAGATTGGAGTGTCAAACGGGGTACTATCGTCCATCTTAAAGCGCTTAAGCACATCGTGAATATACTTAGTTTGATGAATGAACATGCCATCCTTCTTCTGATCAACCTGTAATCGCAAAAAGAAAGTTAATTCGCCCATGGCGCTCATCTCAAACCTTTTCTTCATGACTTCTTCAAACTCCTGACACATAGAAACTTGTGAGGCAGCAATGATAATGTCGTCCACATATACCTGGACGAGAAGAAATCATCCCCTTTTCTTTTTACAAACAAAGTACTGTCGATCTTCCCTCTCTCAAACCCATTCTCTAGCAAGTAATCTGGCAGAATTGCATACCAGGCTCGAGGTGCCTGATGTAGGCCATATAATGCTTTCCTGAGTTTGTACACATGATCAGGAAAATATGGGTCAGGGAAACCCGGAGGTTGTTCTACATATACCACCTCATCGACTTTTCCATTAAGAAACGCACTTTTAACATCCAGCTGGAACACTTTCATCTCTTTGTGTGCAGCAAATGCCAGGAACAGTCGAATTGCCTCCAATCTTGCCACAGGAGCAAACACTTCGTTGTAATCAATTCCTTCCTGTTGATTAAACCCTTTAACAACCAATCTTGCCTTGTTGCGAATGATTACTCCCTTCTCATCTCTTTTACACTTGAATACCCACTTAGTACCAATAGCATTCACAGTACAACAAAAAGGGTTTTTTAGTACGCACAAAAGTAACCTAAAATGCTATTTTATAGGACCTTTCATTTAATAGGACCAACGAGAAAAGCGTTTCATGTAAAGGGGTCGTAATAAGTCTCGGAACTCAAAAAGCATCCTGATATCCCAAATAAGATTATGAAACCAATTTTATGGTCGCATAAAATATCCACTAACAACCCAAAAAGCTTCCCAATAAAAACATCTTAGGACACTTTTACAATGTTTTAGCATGTGCTTACCTACCTTTAATTTTTTGATACACATAAAAGCGTCCTTAAAAATTAAATTATAAGACCCTTATGATGTAACATTATAGGTACTTTAGTACCAAGAAAAAAGTCCTGATATCCCACATAAGATTATGAAACCGATTTTATGGTCGCATAATATATTCATTAACAACCAAAAAGCGTCCCAATAAAAACATATTATGACACTTTTACAATGTTTTGACATGTGCTTACCTAATTGTAAACTTTTGACACACATACAAGTGTCCTTAAAACTTAATTTATAGGACCCTTATGATGGAACATTATAGTACCAACAAAAGGGTCATAATATCCCAAACAAGATTATGAAACTAAATTTTATGGTCGCATAATATGTCTATGAACAACTTAAGCAACGTCTTAAAAAAACATATTATGACACTTTTACAATGTTCTAACGTTTAATATGACAAAAATTCAAAGTCCTAACAAATCATATTATACAACCCTTTTTTAAACGTCCACACACACAATTTTACGATACGTTTATGGACATATAAATATTGAAAGAAATAAAACTTCATTATATTAAATAAGCTTGTTCATAACGAAAACACCAAACATAAATAAGTTATAACATTATTCAACATAAACTCTTGTAACATTCAACAAAAAAAATAAAAATTTTAAAAAAAACAAGCACCATAAAATTCCGAGTCATCATGCGTCCTCAATCCTCACGGACTAACTACAAATAAACAATCCATGTATAAGCATTAAGTTCCATGTTATTAAAATTATTCGTATCACAAGTTTAACAAATACATACCGAGATACAAGCCCCTCCTCTTTAAGTGCAGTCATAGTCTAGAATTATGCCATTCGTTGATAAGTTAAATTAAAACTTGTTTAAGTGACTACTTGAATAAAAATAGGTAAAAAATTCACTTTCTACTTTGTTGGCATCTTGGTTAATCAACTGAAATGCCCTTATGCGATGATCCAGAACATTATATTGGAGTAATGCTTTGATGAGGATAACACTAACTATCTGGTGAAGAGCAAATCCTATTTTTGTGTTAAAGAAGTGACTATAGCCAAACCCCGACCCGTTAGGTTACCTGCATATCATTTATATTTAGGGTAAATGCCATAGAATAACAATATACTAATTTAAAGAAAACTAATAACCAAAATCAAATTGATTTGTCTCTATTTCTTATATAAAAAACTTGCGCAAAATTTCCCTAACCTATATAAGAACTATAGCTCTGTCATTATATGTGTTCAAATTCGTATCTAATATTATGATCAGAAAGGTTAATGATGGGTAAAGTTAAAATACAAATGACAACAAAAATAAGAAGGGTGAGAAGGAATCTGGTCCATTGATTTTAGATTTGAATGACTGAGATTAATTTAATAAATAAAAATTGATGAAAAGGGCATGAAGGTAATAACCCATCTTTGATGACTTTCTCTCTCCACATGCAAGGCACATGTCAATTCCCCCATCATTTTAAAATGTCCATAACTTTTTCATACGACATTATTTTTTTAAAAAAAATTCACCATAATAATAAGCGTTTTTTTATCTTTAATATGAGTATCGTATTGTTATATAAAAATAAAAAAAATAATGGGTTTTTTAATTGTGATTTTTGTTGTTTATTGTGTCATTGTGTAATATGTTGTTTCCATTGTGTTTTACGTTTCAAGTCATTGTGTTATACGTATTCACCATTGTGTCTTACGTTTTAGGTCATTGTGTTATACGTATTCACCATTGTGTCTTACGTTTTAGGTCATTGTGTTATACATATTCACCATTGTGTTTTACGTTTCAAGTTATTGTGTAACATGTATTAAGCATTGTGTTTTATGTATTAGATAAAAAGACACAATGGTGTGAGAAAAAACACAATGACAAAAAAAGACACAATGACAAAAAAAGACACAATGATAAGCGAAAATACACAATGGTGTGCGAAAAGACACAATGACGAAAAAAGACAATGATAAGCGAAAAGACACAATGGTGTGCGAAAAAAGACACAGTGACGAAAAAAGACACAATGATTAGCGAAAAGACACAATGACGAAAAAAGACGCAATGGTGTGCGAAAAGACACAATGACGAAAAAAGACACAATGAGAAGCGAAAAGACACAGTGGTGTGCGAAAAGACACAATGATGAAAAAAGACACAATGATAAGCGAAAAGACACAATGGTGTGCGAAAAGACACAATGACGAAAAAAGACACAATGATAAGCGAAAATACACAATGGTGTGCGAAAAGACACAATGACGAAAAAAGACACAATGGTGTGTGAAAAAAGACACAATGACGAAAAAAGACACAATGATAAGCGAAAAGACACAATGACGAAAAAAGACACAATGGTGTGAGAAAAGACACAATGACGAAAAAAGACACAATAATAAGCAAAAACACACAATGGTGTGCTAAAAGACACAATGACGTGATTTTTGTTTTAAATTTTATATAACAAAAATCATACTCATATTAAAGATAAAAAAACTCTTGTTATTATGATGATATTTTTTTAAAAAAAAATATCATACGAAAAAGTTATAAACGTTCTAAAATGTTGGGGGTATTAACATGTGCCTTGCATGTGGAGAGAGAAAATGTGTACAATTACCCATATACCCTTTTTCATTTGGTCCCCACTTGACACATGTCAATTATTTATGGCTTCTCACACTTCTCATTTTTGTCACCCTTTGTAGAATAACTTGACCCAGTTAATGATAGTCAAATATAAACTACTTTTTTCAACACTTACAAAGAAATGGAGATGCATTTGTTACTATGAATATGGGCCTCGCCTAATCGACATTAAAAAATAAAATTTGAATTAAAGATCCATAACTCATACATATTTTATCCACCAAAAGTTAAGAAAAACATATACCTCATTCTGATGACAAGAAAACATGAGAACATTCTAAAATTATAATTCCACTGGATGTTGCAAAAGGTATAAATTCATATGGACTAAAGTTGTAAGATTAAAAAAAACCATTATTCAGTAAGCACTAAAAAAGTTCTATTTGTTCACATACACAACAAAAGTGGCATACCTTGAGAGAATTTAGTTGTGGGATATCTGAAAAAATGAGGTATCAGGCTGTGCAAAAATACTCATACCTCCTCACCTTAAGGAGTTATGGGCCCTTTTTCTTTTCAGGATGTAGCAATAGCATAACTTCCCCATTCCCATTCCTCCATTGCATCAGATATTATACCTGCATTTAGTAAAGTACTATCAGATAACCCATTCAACAGGTTCAAGGAAAGCAAAAGCGAAACTGAACCGTTCTGAAGCAAATACCAGGAAGAAAGCACTAAAACCTCAAATAAAAGGAATCAAGCATAAGCACTTGCACAAGAAACAAATGAGCATTTTTACAAACCTGTTTATGTATTAATTTGTAATTTTTAACTTAGATTCATAGTTCAAAATATTAAAAAGATTCATGAAATTGTGGATCCAAATAAGAGTTGTGATTGTACCTAATGATGCGCAAACATTTGACTATCATAAGTAGCGATGTTGAAAGCTAATCTGGAAGTGGAGAGACCCGTATGGAAGCAGTTGGAGATTGAAATCATTAAATTATTTTTGGTAATTCACCATATTTTAGGTCCGTAAAGTCATAATGAGATTGAATTTAAATGTGTTATAGGGGTTTGTTTAGGTTTTTGTTTTTAATCATGTTGCTATAATCTTTTGTAATGATTTATTTTGATTTAATGTGTATATATTAGTTTGTTTTTTTTAACGTTTGGTCTCTTTCAATTGAGATGTGTAGGGATTTATAGATTTTTAACAAACGAACATAAATGAACATGAACATGTTGATTTTTTAAACAAACAAACATGAACATAAACAAACACGGACATGTTCATGATTTAAACGAACTAATATGAACACAAATATTTGTCTGACTACGTGTCCATGTTCGTATAAAATTATATGAACGAACACAAACATTTCATTGTTAAAACAAATTCTACAAACTCACTTGCAGAACATCTAATGAATGGTACTTTAGCTTCACCAGCTACCGCCTTTGCTAATTATGTCTTACCCGTCCCGTGAAGACCAACCTGTAAAATACCCAAATTTGTTTCGCGTATTAAGTTTCCGTATTAATGATTTTAGTGCACTTTAATATTAGAAATTTATAAATAACAATTTGAACTCACCAAGACCAAGCCTCGAGGAGGGCGAGCACCAAGTGGTATATATCGGTTTTGAGAAATTCCTGATTAAGTTGAGTGAAATGCAACATAATGGATAATTAGAAAGACACATGAGTTATAATGTCTAAAACTAAGAAGTGATGAACTTATAACAATTTCTTCAAGTTCCTCTTTGGCTTCATCAACATCAGCCGCCTTAATTCACCAACTACAATACCAACTCAGTTAATCTTATTACAAAATCAAAATGAAGTCAAAGAACCATTTTTCTACTTAAAACGTGAATGTTGTGTTTGGTGGTTTCCTTTGCTCTTTGAAACCATAAATTCTGATTAGTTCATTGCATGAAATTCCAATCAAAGTCAAGATCTGCCCATGTTTAGCAATCTGACACATGAACCCGTATCAACTCAAAAACTGTGTTGACCCAAAAAAGAAATTACTCTTTTTTAAATCAACCATTATGAAACAAACCAGTAATGACCCCAACCCCTTCTACCAGTAAGTAAATCCGGCTCATACCTGAACTATTATTCCTATAATCTTATCATGTTCAAATCTAAAACTCAAGGGAAAACTAATCGATCTAGTCAAGTACGCTTCAAACTAAACTGGAATCCTTAACAGCCAAACCAACATTACCCTTTATCTCTTCAAGCAATCAATGAGATATACCTTGAATTGTGATTTAAATTACCGTTGATGATGAATTGCAAGAGACGACCAGATATGACCGAACGAATTAGGGTTTAGAATACAGTTGTAGAATGAACGCTGATTCTGAAGAAAACGGGTAAAGGTATCCGGGTTTGGTGGCCCACGAAACCCGCAAGATTTATAAGATAAATGGGTCGATCGAAACTGGGTCAAACGCATGAGATATCACCATTTAGAAATCAAGCAATCTGGTGGCTCGATAAGGGGGTGTGGAGCGACCAGAGCGTGACACGTAGGGTTTTTTGGTAGGCAATTAATTAGATAGTTAGATCGTCTAACATCAGCAGATGCTATAGCACTCAAGCTTGTTTAGACTTGAGCTCGACTTGTTTTAAATTAAAAGGCTTGAGCTCGGCTCATTTAGATATGTATTTTAAAACTGGAATTCAGCTCGTGAGTGCTTTGTCAAGCTCAAGCTTGGCTCGTTTTGAGATGTGGTATAATTTCGAGCTCGGCTTGTGAGTAGTTTGTCAAGCTCGAGCTCAGTTCATTTATTATTTTTTAATTATTCAATATTTTATTTATATGTTTTTATAGCTCGTTACTTGTATATATTGATAATTAATTTTTTTCTATTAGTATAATATATTATTTAATTATTTTATCACAAGTTTATAGATAATAATAGTTATTGTATAAATATATTAAAAAATATTTATATATATAAAAGAGCTCGTTTTGGCTAGCGAGCTGACTAAGCTTGATGTGTGAAGCTCGGGCTCGAGCTTGTTTATTAAGTGAGCTTTAATAAAAACTTGAGCTTATTTAAAGTTGACTCGATTTGAGTTTTTATGAGCCGATCTCAAATAGCTTACAAGCGGCTTGACTAGTTTACTCTCTTATGGACTACTATTGTTTATACACATTTGTTATTGACTGTTGATAACAACTTCATTACTTTGGCATATCAGTAATATGTAGATAAGTAAAGTTTTCGCTTATTGACGGTTTATTGGAGAAGCTGTGCAATTTCAGCATGGTTAAAATTATAAGACCCAAGTGTCAAGTGTCATATTAAGTTATGTTATAATAAAACTTTAGTGAATAAACGTCCTATAAAACAAATGTTTTATGAATCAAATATCAAATGTCCTATTAAGGTGTATTATAATAACACCACAATGATTAAGTGTCTTATAAATATTATAGTTATAAGACTCAAGTGTCAAGTGTCCTGTTAAGTTATATTATAATTAAACTATAGTGAATAAGCGTCTTATAAAATAGATGTTTTATGACTCAAATATAAAATGTCCTATTACGGTGTATTATAATAACACCACAATGATTAAGCGTCTTATAAAGGTTAAAGTTATAAGACCCTAGTGTCAAATGTCCTATTAAGTTATGTTCTTATATGACTTCGACTAGAAAGGGTCATATAACACTGAACATTTATGACTTAACTACAAAGTGTCCTATTAACTTATGTTATAATAAGACCTCCGGTGATCAAGTGTCCTATTCCAATACCACATAATGGGACACCAACAACTACATGTCTTATAGATAACTTTATTAAGATCTATATTTAAGTGTCTTATTAAGTTATATGATATTACGACCCTCAAAGAATCATCCATCCTATTAAATAACTTTTTAGGACACTAGTTATGTAGTATATACTGTAAAAGGACCCCAAAAGTTCATTTGTCCTATTAAATAGATTTTAGGACCCTATTTTACAAGCGTCCCACACAAAAGGTCCTAAAAAGCCCTTTTTGTTGTAGTGACATCTTCTGGTTTTTCAACTAACTGCCACACTTTCATTTTTTCAAACTGTGCCAGTTCTTCCTGCATGGCTTCAACCCACGAGCTATCCTTCAGTGCTATTTGATAATTCTTTGGTTCAATCTGACTAATGAAACAGGCATACAAGCATTCATTTATAATACCAGTGTCTTTAATGCTTGCATACACACATGTGTTTTCATCTAAACTTCTTCTAGTACGCACACCATCAGAAGGATTACCGATCACATTTTCTAATGGATGATTCTTGTGAATTTTGGTAGTTTGAACCGGACCAACTTCCAGATCATTCTCAAGATTTGAAGAGAGTTCATCTGAGTGATGTTGAGTGTGAAATGGATTGAAGAAATCATCTTCAGTCGAGACAGATGAAGTTTCAACCGCACTTGACGTGATAGGTTGGTTTTCATTATATTGGGGACGTTGTACAATGGCCTCCTTTTCGTCTAACAGCATCTGAGTGGCCATCTTCTCATCCATGTCTGCAAAATCCAAGTTAGGCACAATAAAAGATTTGAATAGCTTATCATAGTCGAAAGCCTCTACTGGTCCCATGCTAGGCCTTGGTGATTTGTAACTGGTAATGTCAGTGTTACAGACCACTTCGACCTTGCTTTTTGATAAATTAAAGACTCTTCTATTGGGTGTCCCAACCACATAGCCAACTAAAATACCTTCGTCAGCTTTCTCACCAAATTTAGAGTTAGTCTTTAATATCGAACACGGGGACCCGAAAGGTTCAAGACCTTTCAGATTTGGCTTTCTACCATGCATAAGTTCATAACATGTTTTATTTAATCTTTTAACAGTTAAAACACGATTAAGGATATAACAGGCCGTTGTAACAGCCTCAGCCCAGAACACCAAGGGAAGTTTAGCGTCTGCCAGCATAGTCCTGGCGGCTTCGATTAGAGTTCTGTTCTTCCTTTCAGCTACTCCATTTTGTTGCGGAGAATATGGTGCGCTATACTGATGTTCTATCCCTTTCTGCAAACAAAACATCTCCATTTGGTAATTCTTGAACTCCGTTCCATTGTCACTTCTGATGAACTTCACTTTTCTCCCAACAATATTTTCCACTTTGGTAATCAAGTTAATTACAAACTGAACTGTTTCATATTTTGCCTTCAGAAAATAAACCCATGAGTACCGCGAGTAGTCGTCAGTTACTACCAAACAATACGACGTTCCTCCTAGACTCTTGACATTTACGGGACCAAAAAGATCCATGTGGAGCAAATCCAAAGTGTGACAATAGAGTTAACTTTCTTGGAGTGATGTGGCTTCTTGTGCTGCTTTCCTTCCTTGCATGATAAACATTGGTCTTCAAAGTTGAAGTTCTTTAGGGGAACCCCAAGTACCAGCCCATTCTTGACAATGTAGTTCATCTTACGAAGATGAATATGACCCATTCTTCGATGCCACAGCTCTGACCCAGACTCTGTAGCTTTTGACAGAAGACATGACTCTTCCGTCGCCATCTCAGTTGACCGCATGTCCATTACATATGTGTTCTTCTCTCTTGGAGCTTTCATCACAATCCAGGTTTCAGGAATCTTAAAACCATGATAGAGCACGAGTGCATCATCTTTCGTAAAATGTACAGTGTACTCCTTGTCACATATTTGAGAGACACTCAAGAGATTGTGCTTCAATTCTTCCACGAAATTTACCTTCTCCAACTTTATTCTTCCATTAGTAACCACACCGATTCCAGTTATTTTTCCTCCGCTTTCTCCTGCAAAACTAACTCTTCCTCCTTTAACAACTTTCCAATCACGTAACAATTTCTTGTTACCTGTCATGTGCCGGGAACAGCCACTGTCGACAACCCACATGTTGTTCACAGCCCTGTTCGACTGTTCCTGCACAATTAAAGAAACAAATTAAAAAGAAGGGACCCAAGACCTGTTGGTCTTCGGTTGATCAAATCGATTAAACGGGATCCAACTCCTTGGATGCCCAAAGTTCCGTTGAGGGAAGTTTATATTAGAGCTGAATGGAGGATATCTAGAAAATTGGTTATGAGGCCAATTAAACATTCTTGGGTTTCTAGCATTCTTGTATTCAAACCTACCTGATCTGTGGTTTCTTTTGTAAAATTGAGGTAGGTTTCTTTGAAAACTAGAATTTTTCAGGCGATTACAGTCGAAGGCATTGTTATTTTTACCAGCATCAGTTTTAAAGTGATTTTTATTCTCAGTTTTAGTTGGCCTCATAATTCTAGAATTTCTCTTTTTCAATGGACAGTCATTGACAAGATGCCCTATCTTGTTGCACCTAACAACACCTGTTGGAACAACTAGTGTCCATTCGAACATTTGTTTCAGAAGTTGTAGCAGAAGATGAGGTTGTGTTACTGAAATGCTGTCTAACATGGGGGGGACAAAAGGGTTCAAAGAAGATTTCTTTTCATCAAAAGCATAACTCTCCCCCCGTTTGAGTAACACAACTTCATCATCTCCTTTGACAGAATCGGCGGAATTTGAACCTTGACTTGTGACAGGAGAACTTGTCTGACCAGTTTCTTTACTAACATTAGTATTAACGTTAGTATTGCTTTTATCAACTTTAACTGGTACCGTGTTAACGTTCACATTACCCGTTACAGTTTGATCAGTTTCAACACTTTCAGATGGCTGATTAAAAGGATTATAAGTATAATTATTATTGAAAGGTGGTGGAACCTCATTATATCCAATTCCCCCTTTGTTGATAGGGGAACGTTGAACACTTAGGGCATGATCAAGCATCATGGATGAATTCCTAAACTGTTCAAGCTTCCTATTTAATTCCACCACTTTTACTTGGTAATCAGCTATATGTTTTTCCTTTTCAGCTATAATTTTAGTCTTTTCTTCCAAGACTTCATAGCTTAAATCGATGACTTGGATTTTCTCAGCAAGTGTGGCCTTAAGGCTTCTTATATCTTTTTCACTAGCTTTTATTTTTACAAAGAAACTATTTTCTTTATTTTTAGAAAAGTGATGCTCCTCTTTTAACGTTTTTAATTCTTTATCCAAGTTAACATACTGATCAGTTAAAGCATTTAATTGTTCAGACAATTTCTCACATTGTTCACACTAAGATTCAGTACATACCTCTGAAAGCTGATCACTTACTTCTGCCATGTATGCTTGATTCTCCACCGACTCTTTGTCACATCTTCCACTCTCGATGTTCGCCAAATTTGCTTGTTCAATTACCTCCTCAACTTGTATATTCCAATTATATCCACCGTTCTGTTGAGACACCATAGCTTTAATTTCATTTCCACTTCCATTCTGTTGAGTAGGCCTGTTCTGACCTCGTTCCACTCTCTCATTTGTACATTCTCTAGCAAAGTGACCATTCTGTTGATAGTTGTATCAGCGAACCTTTGACTTGTCGAAACCCGGTTTCTCTCCAACGAATTTTCTACCAGTCTTCTTCATAAACCTTTTCACCCTTCTCACAATCATTGCCATTTTCCACTGCAGATCCATTTCCTCCATGTCATTAGCATCTATCTGATCATAATCCTCATCCAAGGTTGCAGGGTCGACAATCTTTCCCTTGATGTAGTTCTCATATGAGGTGATGAAAGATGCATAAAGAGCAAACTGTTGTTCAGCTGATTTCACACTCATAGTCATATGTGAGTAACTTTTGTTAGAGGCATTGGCTGAGGAGTTACAAGCTGAGGATTGAGGTTTTGACGAACTACTTCCACCCGCTACAAAGCATATGTCACCATTCATATTCATCACCACATGACCATCTTGAGTAGAGTTTGGTTCACCTCCTGAGTAATACGCAGTTGATTATGATTTAGAGCTTGATTTTGGAGACCCTTTCGCACCATACATTCCCGGATCCTGTACCTGATCAGTAGGAGTCTCTTTCCTTATCATATTTAACTCATAATTACGCAACTTATTGACCACTGTTTCCAAATCAAACGTTTCAAACTCTTTATCTTCTCTCATTAAAACAGTGTATATATCCCACTTTGGTGGGAGAGCGTCCAGAAGCTTTTCTACAATTTCAGGCTCGGTGTACTTCAAGGAGTAGTTATTTAGTTCCGTCATCAGGTGATAATATCTTGTGATGATATCATCGAGTGATTCATTCTTAAATCCTTTGAACACTGAGAATTGAGTTTTCAACAACTTCGACTTTGAGTTACAAATCCCGACATTACCCTCATAGCGATTCTCTAATGCTTCCCATAATTCTCTGGCAGATTTGTACTTTCTGAAAGTATGAAGAATCTCTTGAGGTAGAGCCATGGTGATTGCAGCTAATGCTTTACTTTCAGCCTCATACATTTCTTTTCATCATCTTCCATCTTATTATACTTCTTAAGCTGCTCTCGACCTTCAAACATGGCTGTTGGAGGGATGTACCCATCTTGAATGCAGACCCACATTTTTGCATCTTGATACTTCACATATTGTTCAAACATATCTTTCCATGCAACAAACTCAGTTCCTTTCAGAAGTTTTGGAGCTTTAGTTGCTGAACCAGCTTCAACTTCCATCTTTACCAGTTCTGTGATGTTTACCGAAGTCATACTTGAACGAAACGAGACTTAAAAATCAAAAACAAGATTCTGTGAACAGTGAATCAGCAAAGTTATTACAACTTCGCTCGCCACCAACTTCGCTAGCCACGAACTTCGCTAGCCGCCAACTTCGCTTAGCCACCAACTTCGCTAGCCGCCAACTTCGCTTAGCCACCAACTTCGCTAGCCGCCAACTTCGCTTAGCCACCAACTTCGCTAGCCGCCAACTTCGCAGGCTTTATAAGTTCGCCAAAAACCTATATCTTCGCTAAAAACCCTAGTTCGGGTGTCGACAACTTCGCCTAATGAATGGGTTGCTTTTGCAGGTTTAACACGGCTGATTTTGAAGGTTGTGAGAGTGATGAGAAGGTGCAATTGATGAGTATTGTAGAGAACTGACAAAGGAGGGGTATCTCAACGTAAAACAGTTCCGTGAATAGTCTAACGGAACAATTTTAACACTCGTGTGATAATCCCGAACCACACAATCACGAGCAAAAGCTCTGATACCAATTGTAGGTTCCCAGCCGGATCTACACAGGAGTATCTCGTTACATGAGGGTGCGGAATCCTAGGAATATATAGCATGACAACTTCGCCTAACATACTAGGCGAAGTTGTCCTAACTTCGCCGCCTTTCCAAGTTCGCCAAACATAAAAAGAAAACTAAACACAAAACAAACAATGTAATACAGACACAAATAAACACGAGATAAATGAACTACTTGCATCATGCACTAACATTGGGTTCTTCAATGGAGATTCGAGTTTGATCCCCATTTGTGACACTTTGGGTGGATATTGGCAATGAAAGATTTGAGCTAGCCCTTGCGAGGTTGTCAGTTCGAATCCCGAGCCCACCGCCAAAGAGTCTTGCTCTTTTGGTGACACGACTGTCAAGTGGCAGCCGGCTGTGTAGTTTCCCGGAGAAATGACCAAACCAAACTCTAAAGCCAGCGTGAATCCGGTTATTACAATATAGTCGTGGTTAAAATGGAGTAAAAAAGCTCTAAATTAGACAGTGTAGTGACATAACACATAAGAAAGTTGTAATTAAAAAAAAATATTAATAATAATAATAATAATAATAAGATTTTCATGTGATTTTACTAGGCAATTATACATTCTGAATATAAAATTAGTTACATTCCGGTGGAGTGAAGTAACATACAATCTGGGCCCATTGTCCACATGAAAAAACTCAACAGTAAAACAATATTTAAAAGGAACCCGATGTCCCGAACTAGGTGGGTATTAACGAACCATTAATGTCAAAATGGGAAGAGTACTTTGTGTAGACCGAGTATATGATTAGAGTTTAAAATTTTCACAATTATGATATTAGATGATATTTAATCAAATTACTCAAAGTAAATATATATACCCGTAAAATTTTTCTGTAAGATTTTCTTTGTCCTTACCTAGTAGAATAATGAATAATCTTTAATTAAGTTTTATATTTCTATTTTTTCTTGTGTAAATACAATTATATAAAAATATAAATAGTGGAAAAAGTAGTTGGAAATCGAACAAAGCGGCATACTTGATACATGAAGCCAAGGTATACCAAATACCCGACATGTAATTACCAAAAGTATAGTTGTCAAGTATGAGACCATGTATGAACTGGTTATTCGGTTTTAGTTAAACCCTTTATGAATCCGGTTCAGTTTGTTTTTCGGTATGACAATATATATACGAACTGAATAACCTGAATAAAGCGAAAAATGAACTGATAAACACTCCTGTTCTTAGTAAAAACCAGTATTTGTCCTCACGCGTAACGCTGAAGTTTATTAGAGTCGTAATTTATATACACTAAAGTTCTGATTTCAATTTAAACGAGTCAAACGAGTTAGCTTACCTTGACTTACACTCGACCGATTTATAAACGAGCCGATCCGAGACGGGTCTTGTCCCAAACACCCCCAAATTTGTGTCACCTAATTTGAATTATCCTCTCTCCCACATGACACAACACAAGTCACAATCCCCAAAGCCATTCCAAGCTGCTTTTGAGTGTTTCTTCTTCTTATTATTATTTTTCAATTAGGGTTCCATCACAGATAAAGATTCCCACCCAACTCCATCAACCCTCTTATCAAATTCTTCACTTGACAACACCCAACTTATCAATTCACCAGTTAGTTACCCACATGTAAAAATGGTGGATCAGATCACCATTAACATTATTAATAAAGCTAAAGAGAAAGAGGATTTCTTTTGGAAAACGTACATGCGAAGCTAATTCATGTTAATCACCACCTGTTTCAACTTTACCATCTTCAAATTAGAATCTTGGGTTTATTAATAATATTATTACTGATGGAAGATATAGGGTTGGTTAATCAAGGCTGGAAATGGTTACAATCTGAGAGCTATTGTTGTTCTGCTGTTGCTGTGAAAGCTGCTACTGGTTTGATTCACAAGTTTGAATCTTTTGTTTCAAGGCATTGGCCTAGGGTTTGCTATGGGTGTGCTAGACTCTGTAGAGTGTTTTGTTTTTTGCTGTTGCAATGGAAGAACTGTGTGTTCAGGGGAGTCGAATCGGTTTTCGGGTTGGGTACGGTTGCGCTGCTTATTATTATTTGGAGCTGTTTTCTTAGTTTGACTTCAGTTTCTTGCCTGCTTTATGTTCTTATTAGTATGGTAAGCTTTTGAATCTTGATTTTCTTATATTAATATTATTATGATGTTATGATTGTGGTTGTTTTATCATATAACACTATATATTGTTTTATTAATTTTGCTGTTATGGTGTGTGATGTATCTGGCATACCATTTTTGTTATCTTAAATGTGTTCCAATTTGTGGTTATTAATAATGAACTGCATCTTTTCAGGGGGCTGCCGGTTGTGCAGTGCACTACTTGGGATACACACCTGGCCTGTTTATTGTAGGGTTGTTTGCTATTTTGATATTATGGATGTATGCTAACTTTTGGACTACCGGTTTGTTATTTATCGTTGGAGGTAAGTCTTATTTTTCTTTACATTTTTCCATAAACGATGCATGGCCCATTTGACCCGTTAGAGATATGACACAACAACCCATTTGTAAGTTAACGGGTCAAAATTTTCACATCTAGTCTATGTTTTTAGCATAATAATCGAAGTGAATTTTACTCTTTTTTCTTGAGCAACCTTAATTTAAGTGCAAAAACCGGGTCACTCTTTTATTACGGTTTTAGCAAGCATCTTACATTTAATTATGCATTGTAGCAACAATTGACATATTCAGTGTAGGGGTGAATTCAGTTTTTTGGGTTATTGAAAATTGTTTGGTGTTGGTTTTTACGGTTTGGTTTCAGTTGTCATTTGGGCAATTGGGTTTGAAATTCTTGGGGCGGGAAAATTTGGCCAAAATAATGAAGTTGGGCATGAAACTTTGGACCTGGAAGTTTTTGTCAACAAATGAGTAATTGGTTAAGGACTAATAGGTTACTTAATATTCGGGCCTAAATTTTTTGGGCCACAGTATTAACTAATTGCTTATAAATGACTTAACATTCAAAAATAAAATTTATAATTCATAAATTCAGTAACAACTAATACAAGTCTTTTTTTTTTTGTCAACGGGTTCAGTTTGGTTATAAAAGTCAGTTCGTTTTTTCGGTTTTTGGTACTTGCGAGACTGAAAACGAACCGGAAATTCAGTTTTCTGGGTTGGGTTCGGCTATTTCGGTTCGGTTATGTGGTCACGGATCGGTTATTTTTGTTGTGCTTAATTTTTTAATACATACTTATTGTGTATTGCAGGTCATGTGTTCTCTCTAAACCATGCAAGACTGGTGATACTAATGGCAACGATATACGCACTTTATTTTTTAAAAAACCAAGCCGGTTGGTCGGGAGTTTTTATATCAATTAACCTAGCTTTCCTATCTAATGATGCATTAAACTTCATGATTCAGTGGAGTGATAATTTAAGTGAAAAATCACATTTTGAAGAAGAACCAAAAATACCCGAAACATTTGTTGATGATGAGTTTGTGTCAGAGAGTGAGTTTTCTGTTCCCAATGATGAACCTGAAAAAGTGCACTCGTGCAAATCTTCAAGCAAACCGGCTGCAACTGCAACTGTTGAAGATAAACAAAAGGAGCCGTTGACTGTTCCTATGGTCAAAGATGACAGAGATGCGATTAATGAGATGAAAAGGATTCTTGCATGTTTGGATCATTATAAAACTTTGGATTTTTGTCGGTATAAGAAAATTGATGCGGTGTTGTTGAAGAAAGAATATAGGAAAAAGGTATGCTGCTTTTGATGATATGAAATGTTCATGTTCATTCGTTCAACTTTAACCGAACAAACAATTGGACATGGAGAAGTAAACGAATGTGTTTTCTTGTTTGTGTTTGTTCGTTTATGTCCGTTCATCAACGGCATAAACGAACGGTTCATGTATGAACATAACCGAGATAAAAGCAATTAATAGTAAATGTGACAACACTAAAAGTTATTAAAACTAGACTGAATTGTATCGGGCTGACAAAATTCAAATGAAATATATCACCTGACATAAACGAACGCTTATGAACATAAATGAACGAACGAGACATGTGTTCATGTTCGTTCGTGTAACTAAATGAATATCAAGTTTTGTTCATGTTCATTTCTTTATTAACTAAACAAACATAAATGAACCTCCCGGCAAACGATTCACTGGACGCTTGGTTCATTTACAGACACTGCTTTTGATTGTATTAGTATTATTATTTAGGGTCGAATAGAATTACCTAATTATCCTTTGTTATAACCTAATCTGAGAAACTTTTGCACCCATTTTCTTTATCACAATAGTTCTTTAAAAAAATTCGAGATTACCCCTTCTTTTTTGGTCATACTAGGCTTGTGTTTACATTTTTACCCCTCGGTTCAGGCCATGCTTGTGCACCCTGATAAAAACATGGGAAGTCCACTTGCAAGTGAATCTTTTAAAAAGATTCAATGTGCATATGAGGTATGTATCTTCTTCAGGAATTTGGTAAATGTTATTATTATTAGTAGTATTATTATTATTAGTATTATTATTATTATTATTATCATTATATATTATCATTGTTATAATATTAAATACTTTTATATGGTTAGGTTCTTTCTGATTCTGTGAAAAAAAGAGATTATGATGACCAACTGAGAAAGGAAGAATCAAAGATTCTTTCTCACAAGTCTCCAAGTACTTCACATCAGGTACATATTACACCCGTACAGAATTAAGTGCTGCCGTGGCACATTCATGATTTTATATTTTAAATCATGTATATATATGATAAAGCAGGAAAACCCTGAATATTGCTCTGAGGAATCGAGACGTATACATTGCACAAAATGTGGTCATTCACATATATGGATATGTACAAATAGGACCAAGTCAAAGGCAAGATGGTGTCAGGTGGGCCTGTGATTCATATATGATATTTTCAATGTTTGTAAGGTTATATATGAAATTGTCTCTTTTAACTATTATTCTAATTTATGTGTTTGTTTTAGGATTGTTGTCAATATCATCAAGCCAAGGATGGGGACGGATGGGTAGAATACAAAGGCTCACTTGTATATGATCGACCCCAAAAGGTTTGAAGATCCCTGTTGATTTAAATTTTGCTAACCTAATATTAATGAATTATTTATCTATTTTATACTTTTACTCCCTCTGTCTTGAAATTAGTTTTCATGTATTTGTTTTGATTTATCCCAAAATAACTGCCTGCTTTCAAAAATAAAATTGGTAGTTACTCCCTCTGTCCCAAAACTTTTGTCTGCATTACTATTTTAGTTTGTCCCTGGAATATTTATCTATTTTAGAAAATGGATGGTTATTATTTACTACTTTAGTACTTTTCCCAGTTTACCCTTTGTTATCTTTATCATAAATATCGTAAGTCTGATATCTTAAATACATTAAGGGTCAATTTAGCATTTTGTGAGCTGAAAATTTCATTCGTTATACACATCTTAAAATGTTTTTTTTTTCTTTGTGGACGAAACTTATTTGGACGGAGGGAGTATACTTTACTAGTTTCCCATTCTACCCTTAGGGCCCTATCATCATATCTAGCAAGTTTTCTGTGTTAGCTGTTATCTTAAATGCATTAATGGTAAAATTGGCATGCTGTCAAAAAAATCTACATAAATTGTAATATTGTATGCATCTTTTTTTTAAAAAAATATTAATAACTATACATTTGTTTTGGGATGTAATTTCTACGTTTTCTGGTACTCTACTAATTATTAAAACTTTCATTTAGGTGGATATTCCACGTGCATTTGTTTGTGCTGAAAGCAGGATATTTGATGTTTCAGAATGGGCCATTTGTCAGGTATGCACTTTCAAAATCTTATATTTATTAGTTCTCCTTCATAAATTACGCATAGTTGTAAGTTTTGCCTAAGTAATCAGAATCAAAATCAAAACTGTAACTTGAAAGTTGAATAACCTAAACTAATTATTTTACTCCTGAATAATCATTATCAGTTTTGCTATGCCCAAAAACACAATGCCAAACAACCCCTTAAAAGTTTGTGTGTACAGGGTATGGCTTGTAGGCCAAACACGCATAGGCCAAGTTTTCATGTAAACATGGTGGGATTGGAGAAAAGTCAACGATCAAACTCGAGCAGATATCCATGGGATTTAGATGCAGAAATGACCGATGAAGAAGAAGAATTTGAGCTATGGTTACAACAAGCATTAGCTTCGGGTTTATTTTGTGAGACCTCGAAACGTAGGAAACGTTGGAGCCCGTTTAAGTTACCGCAGAAAAAAGGCGGGAAGAAACAATGGAATAGAATGTCGCAATGATACTAGTAATAATCTTTTTTAGATGTAGATAATTTGTAGTTTTGAAATTTGTGGCAGCTATAAGTTAAGTTGGCAAAAAATGAATGGAAAATGTGTATACTAACATTGTTGAAGATGCTCTAGTGATGATGAAAAAAATTGAAATGAAAAATGTAGTAGCTTTTAGTCATCAAAGTTAAGATGTGCTTGACCCTTCTAGGAGTTGCATATTTTACTTTGCACCAACTGATATTCATGTTTTTGGTTGCTAGAGTCGAGAAGTCTTAGGCGGGTACCTATTGTTACTTTATTTTTATTCAAAGCATGTGTAATTGTGGAGTTCTTTTCATTCATAACAAGCGTGACAATACGGTGGTGATATTTTAGATCGGTATTTATTGTGTCTGAATATCTTTTACGTGGAGAGAACAATACAAGATTGTATACACTGTAATTATCATTTTCTTATGTACTCATTATTCTTGAAGAAATCTGCATACCATCTAAGGAGAATCGTTAAAAACTTTTGAGCTGCCCGTTGATGGCATTTGGTCCATACCAGCCATGAAAATATCATATAGGATAGGTAGCTAGAACCATGCCCGGTTTATTTTCACCGAGTATACCATTACTCAATACCTACTAGGTTTATGGAAATTTTGCAGGTATCAAATATACTTGTCTATGATCTTAGGTAGTTGAAAGCTACGAATTTGAACCCTCATTATCCAAAATCGATCTTAATCTCAAACTTAAAATACCGACTTGAAATATCAAATACTTAGCTGCACTTTTAGCATGTTTGTAATTTTAAATATTTTAGTTTTCTAACGACTTTGTAAAAATGATAATCAGAGGAGATAAATCTAAACTTTATTCCTTGAAATCACAATCAAACACAACGGAATACTATAACATCTTGAATGCATGAACTAATCATCAACGCGATGATTTGTAACACGGACGCTAAGATCTAACAAGCAACGAATCCGAACAGTAACAATCAGAATCAACCCCTAGATCTAACAACTTTTATGTGACTATTAGAGAGAAAGTTGCAAGCGTTAAAACTCTAAATAATGTCATTAATGATCAGCAGCACTCTTAAGCCCATCCAGCCCATTGAGCTTTAAGTCCACTTGTAGTTACTAGCCTAGTAGCCCTTACTCAAGGCATCCGGTAAGCCCATACAATTAGAACAAAAAAAATCGAATTGAATTAGAAACGTTATATAACTTTCAATAGACTTCAATGTACTTATCTACTTACATGATTATCACACAAATAAATTAACAAATATATTACCTCTCAACTTTCTTGGAAAATATATTTTTAGTGCAATTTTTTTCGTTTTCATTTAATGTATCGGCTACCCTTAAAAAAAAATCTTTTTAGCGCGCACTATCCTCAACTTTTCTTTTAAATTCATCACTGTTTCTAACAAGCGAACGAGATTATGCTTTGGTCGGATTAATGGTGATCTCCAAGTCTAAAACAGAAGTCATTGATAACATATTCAAGACCTTATGGTGGTTGCTTTGAAGAGTTCGGAATGACACTATCTTTGGTAGAGAATTAGAGATAATCACTAAAAAGAAGCTTATTTGATTATTATATTGTTCACTAGGTTACTTACTCGTGTAGCACACGGGTTAGAATAAGTAATTTTTTTTAACTAATAACATAATGTGAAATACAAAAAAAAATGTATCACATATATAAAGATTGTACGATAAAATAATTACACATTACGCAATTTGGAAATAAAAAGTTGTTAGTAAATTCATAAATCATAAATTATTTATTTGTTATTTTCTATATTAAAACTTAGTTGTGAATGACTACTTTTTTAAACCAACTTGTGGACCAAAACTCATTCTAATCTTAAATTGTTTTGACATGAACAATGTTTGATATTTTAACCGGTCGATTAAAGAAACCGACCCGTTTCGTATTGGTTACTTATAAAAATCTAATATTAATAACTAATGCAATATATTTTATATTAAACAAATTAACATATTTACAATGGTATTAATTCTTTTAAATTAGGATGAAATTATTAAAAATTGAAAATGAAATATTAAAAAGAGAAATGTAATTAATATGAGAGAGAGGAGGGAAAATTTTGTAAGGATCAACATAATGATGACATGTGACATTAGAAAGCTTTATTTATTAAATAGTATATATTACTCGGTTTTTTGTGGTGTATCAGTCGGAATGGAAAGTCAAACTTGAATGTATAGAGTGGCTTAAAAACCGTTTAATGGCTGCCGTCTATGACAGATAAGGATGCTAGCAGGGAATTTATATGTCTCGGCCGGATCGAAATAAAAAGGCCTGTAAACTCTAACGATTAACGAATAATATAAGAAAAAAAAATTTAGGTCGTATGTAAATGGTTTTTTGTTGGTTTAAACAATTAAATTTTTAAATACGCTTACTTAGTTATGATTTAGGTTGTGTAAAAAACTTTTTGTATGAAAATAAGCTTAAAAATGTCTTAAGGGAGACTAGATACTACAAGTCTACAACCTTTTGGTTGAAACTCAAGCCTATTTGCCACTAGACCAAGCTAGCTATTGTATAATTAGAGTAAAACATTGAATATACATATTTCTTTTTCACAAATATATATATACTAGTTTTTATCCCCTGTATTACGGGGTTTGTGTTTCTTTTTCGTGTCTAATGTTCATATTTTTTTGCATTTTTTTACTATAAAATTGTTTCTTATTATAAATAATATATTTTTCTTAAAACATTTGAATATTAATATTTAGTATATTGACGGGTGGTCCATGGGACAACCCTTAAGTGGTTTAAGAACAATTATAATCATGTGTGTAATGGGTTTATCTTGTTGAATTAGTTGACTATGATTACTCATATAATTGCAGGTAGGAGAAGATAGAGGATGTAATTACGAGAACGCGGGTGAAAACGGTGAAGAAAACAGACTTGGAACGAGAAAGTTATGACGAAAACAAGAAAGCCTTGTTAAAGGCCACCGTAGCTTACGGTTAAGACACCGTAAGCTACGGTGGGATCTGAAGAAAATGACACCGTATGGCAGTTTAAAGCCACCGTAGGGCATTTGGAAGCCACCGTTAGATACGGTGGCCACCTTAGCTTACGGTGGGCCTGACGCTGAAACTTGTAACAGCCTTATAAACTCGTTTTAGGGACGGCTTTTGAGATCCTAATCATATCTTTTCATCCTAGAGCGACCTAGAGGCGATTTTCGAGTGCAAGAACATTATTTTGAGTGTGGTAATCATCAGAGACTCGATTTTTATTTATATGCAAACTCTAATTGATGTGATGATGAATCAAAGTATGTGTGGCTAGTTCTTTTTATGTTCTCTCCCGAATTGTAAGGTTTTCAATTGAATACTTATGAATCGTTTATGTTATTTGTGGGATAGTAGTTTGATCTTATGATTGTATTGCTATGGTGATTGTGAGTTTGATTAGTAATTGTTAGTAAAGTATAATTCGTGTTCTTGTCTATCCGTTCTTGGTGCCATAGGCAAACAGGATTTATTGGAAGGGAATTAGGGTTAACTATACTAAACTGATTATCGAGTGACAACTTTGCGTTTTTACAATCCAAGTACTTAGTCCTCTTTTATCACAATCAAATTCTTTTTCACGAACTATGTCTATGTAGTTCATCCCAAAAGTAAACGTTAACTTGGTCAACATTGGAAACCTGAAATCGGGAGAGAGCATTGTTTCTTATATTGTTTAAAACTCGTTTATTGCTTTAGTTTTTTTTGTTAATCAAAACCAAACAACCAACTATTTGAATTTACTTTTGCACTTAGTTTAATATAGAGTAATTACTGTGCTACTTAATAACGCATTTTCCACAAACTCCCTGTGTTTGATACCCGCTTACTCCTATCTAACTAGTTGTATTCGGTTTATTTTTGAGTGAGTCTTCGACCTAACGTCAAATTTTGGCACCATTGCCGGGATTAGTGCGCAACGTGTGTTAGCTTTAGTAGTTTTTGTTTGTTATTTTTGGGTTTACGCTGGTTGTGTTAGTGTGCAGGTACCTACAGGTGTATGCATACTAGAAGCTCTAACAGGTCATCACCGCTAGGTATTGATCCCGAGATTGATAGAACACTTCGAAGAAACCGAGTCCTACTTAGAGAGAACAAGCTTCTTAGTTCTCCAACTGCATCGAACAACACCTTGGAATCACCAGTTTCCACTTCGGGTCAACCAATCCCGACTACACCTCCACCAAATCCACCTCCACCGATCACTACTAATATACCTACAGCATCAAGTGAATTGCAACCACCACCCACAACAGAACCCATCCCTGATCAATACACCTACGCAACATCATCCACATTGCCATCTATTTCCAACATTTTTCCTACCTTTGGTGCATCATCATCTCAACAAAACAACCACCAATCTTTCAACAATCACAATCAAGCTACCAATACCAACCCCCGCCTTTCATGCAACATTCAAGAACGCAAGGTGACGGTTACGGGTATGGATTCGACAATGAGTTTGAAGGGTATGAAGTGGAAGGCTACTACACAGGAGGTGATGGAAGTCAAAGGGTAAATACGGAAAATTTGGCCTATGGTCAATGGCAACAACCGGAATCGGTGCAAGGGTTTAATCAACAACAACCGGTGGTTGTCCAACAAAACGTGCAACCACTACCGGTTCAACAACAAGCTCAAAAACAACCATCGGTTGTTGTTAATCAAGTTCAACCGCCACCAATTGTTCAACAACCGCAAATGCCTCAACCATAGTTTCAACAACAATTTGCGCAGCCAAGGCCCGTTTATAGGCATATGGGTCAACCAAGAGTAGCAATGGGGGTACCAAGAAGGCATGCAAGAGAGATGGTAAGGGGGATTGAAGCCCATTTCCTACCCATAATTATTAATAATCCGTCTCTGGTGGTTATCCCTCACAATCAACAAGGGAGGACATTTGAAGTAAGAACTAATTCCCTTCAAAGTCTTCCGAAGTATAAAGGTCTAGCAACGGAGGAACCTTACTTCCACTTGGAGGCATATGACTCCATTTGCAACACAATTGGGGGTCAAGGTTTTACATCAGATGAGGTTAAGTTGGTTCTATTTTAGTTTTTATTGGAAGACAAGGCAAAGAGATGGTTTTACACTTTGCCTTCTGCGTCTATTTATACTTGGGCCGAAATGCAACAAAGATTTTTGAAAGAATTCTATACGGCCCAAAAGACCAACGATGCGAGAAGAAGTTTGAGAACCTTCCAACAACAATCGGGGGAAATGTTTCATGAAGCATTTGAGAGGTTAAATATGATGATCAAGAGTTGTCCTCATCACGGTATTGCTTTATGGGAATTGTTAAATGCGTTTCATGAGGGTTTGAGTATGGAGGATGAATGGGATTTGAGGTCGATCACGAATGGCACATTTGGTACCAATTATGAACTAGATGATTGGGCATATTTGGTACAAATGGCGGTTACTTCAAAGAGAAAGGCCCAAACCGGACGAAGAGCAAGACCAGCGATTGGTAGACCTCAAGTGCAAGCCGTGGAAGAAGGAAATGTACAAACTACTAATCATGTAATTGATGTTTGTACAAATTGTAATGAGTTGGGTCATGCTTCGAAGGTATGCGGGGTAGGTCAAGCACCGATGGAAGAGGTGAATGCACTTCAAGGGGGAGGTGGTAGGAATTACAACATGAACTCCAATACTTACCACCCGGGTTGAGAAATCATTCGAATTTTCGTTATGGAAATCCGGCTACTCAATCTAACCCGAATTTTCAAGGAAATCAAGGCAATTATGTTCCTCGCTAACAATATAATAACCAAGGTAATTTTAATGGCGGGAATAATCAAGTGTTTCAAGGTCAAGGAGGTGGCGGTCAAAGTGGGTCAATGGGAATGGGAATGAAGTTATGGACATGTTAAAGATGACGCAACAAGACATGCAAAGGAGAAATCAACTTGATGAAGTGCGCATGCAAAAGGATGAAGTCCGTGACAAAGCCATCCAATAGTTGACCACTCAAATGGGTCAACTTGCAACCGATGTGGCGAATTTGAAGAAAAACAGCTCGAGTTTAAAGAAGGGGAACAACGTGCATATCAATGCGGTAAGTCTTTTACCTAATTTTGAAATTTCTAGTGTTCAAGTTGACCCAACACCACAGTTTGTTGAGGGGGTGGTGGAAGATATTAGTGATGAGATTGAAAATGTTGTTAATTATGAAACAATTTTTCAATATAACTCTGAATTACAACCGAATGAAACATCTTTTTGTGAAAATTGTTCTTGTGATAAATGTTTAAATGACAAATTAACCAAAATAAGGGATGAGAGGGTTGGTAATAATAGTATCCCTAGTAAACTTCAAGATCCAGGAGTGCCCCTTTTATCAATCCAAATTGGTGAATTTGAAACTAATTGGGCACTGCTAGATCTTGGAGCTTATGTTAGTATCATGCCCGGTAGTTTATATGATCAGTATGAGTTTGGTCCGCTACAAAAAGTAAACACCACCGTGGTTTTAGTGGATCAAACCCATACACTTCCCCGAGGCATGCTAAATAATGTGATGGTACATGTGGAGGATTTCTGTTACCCAGTTGACTTTTTAGTACTTGATTATGCTAAAAATGTAACTAACACGCAACCCACAGTCATATTGGGTAGACCCTTCCTTGCCACTTCACTTGAAGTTATTGATTGTGCCAAGGGGACACTGGGAATAAAGTGTGGGAATCGTGATAAACGATTATTATTATTTGAAAATAATACTGACTCTTTTGTTGACAAGGAAAGCCTAAAAGCGGATTTTGTTAACAAGTGTGTATCCTTGAGCAAGGATCACACGAAAGTGGAGTGTTTTGTGATTGACAGGTTAGTTGAGAAGAAAGAAGTTGAACATCAACAGAGTGAGAAGGCGGCAGAAAAAGGTAGCCGACCAAAAAAGACGAAAATGAGACATCCACCTAACCTAAATAATCCATGGTGGAGGATGAGGATGTTCGGGCCTGACCCTAGTTTGCCGGAAGACTGGCAACAATTGCTTGAAAAGGAGCGTGCTTATAACGAGAAAGCTGAATGGGAGTGGGCCAGTCACCGACCTTGAATGTCATAAAAGTTTCAAAAAGGTGGTAATTGTACATTTTGTATATTTAATTTTTATTTTGCATTATAATTTCAATTTTGTTTGTTATTAGTGGTATTTTAAACTATCATCTTAGCAAAAACTAAGTGTGGGGAAATTCTTATGGATTTCTTTTCGACACTGTGTTGGGAACAACCCGGGTTTTTCATGGAAGGAAGTAGAGTTTTACTTGGTAGTGTATTTGTTTTTATTTTCTCAAAACCATACATTGGGAACAATGTATCCCAAGTGTGGGGATGGGGGAATTGAAATTTCCTTTTTCAAAATTTTCAAAAAAAAAAATATAAATAAAAAATAAAAAATCAGAAAAACTTAAAATATTTTTAAAAAATGTGTGTTTAAAGAAACCGGAAAGTGGTAAGATGGCGGGGTAAAGTTTTGGTCCCTTTTCATGGTAACAATTCCCTAAATAACACGTGTCAGTTGTTTAAAAAAAAGTAGATTATGTAGTTTTCTAACCAAGGTTAGCATGCTTTCGGTGTAATAACTTACATAACACGTTCGTTTACACTTGAGAATTGAGAAAGTATTGGTTGGTGAGACGGTTGATATTCTCTGATAGAACTTGTACAATTAGTGCATTTCGAGATCTTAGCGTGGCATAAGTGCAAAAGTGATAGGGACACTTAGGTTAAGCCTCGTCTGGATGAGCGAGAGTGTGGGTTTTGGGGGGTTGGGGCTCATACATTACATATTATGAGTGTGGATATGTGAGGGGCGGGGGGTTGGTTCCTTTAGAAAACTTTATTAGGCCTATTCTTTTATTCGATCAAACCCGGTATTATATTGCGAAACGATCCGACTTAATAGGTTTCTATGTAATTGTTTTAGTATTTGTCAATTAGTATTAAGCATTATGTTTATTATGCTTACAAAAAAAAGTTTGTATTAGAATTGCAATGTTTATGTATGCACTGTTCAAAGTATTATGTATTGAGTTTGAAAAAAAAGAAAAAAAAAAGAAAAAGAGAAGTTAGTGATGTTTATAATTGTTTATTTCATTTTTTACTTAGTTTGTTTGTAATAAGCCGGATCAGATCATTTGAGTTACTTTCAATATTCCCTTCCATACCCTTACACTTGGCCCCATTATAACCCTTTTAAGCCCGCTTGATTTGCATTCATGTCAAAGCATTTACATAGGTGGAGATTTGATGATTGTACAAGCGTATGCGAGGAGAATTGATTAAATGTTAATTGTATGGATGATCACCAAGGAAAAGTTTTTGTGTAAATGTGTGTTATATGTAGGTAAAAACCGAAAGCATGTTAGGTTTGGTTAGACATCTTCGGTTTAAATGAAACATCAAGTGAACTAGTGTAACCGATAAAAAATAAGGGAATAGGGTATGACTTGGGACCTTAACCGAACCAGAATTGTGGTATGATTGGTGGCTACAAGTTGAAAATAATAAAAAGTTTGTGTTGAGATGTTGCTTGAGGGCAAGCAATGGGTAAGTGTGAGAATGTGATGTGACGGGTGGTCCATGGGACAACCCTTAAGTGGTTTAAGAACAATAATAATCATGTGTGTAATGGGTTTATCTTGTTGAATTAGTTGAATATGGTTACTCATATAATTGCAGGTAGGAGAAGATAGAGGATGTAATTACGAGAACGTGGGCAAAAACGGTGAAGAAAACGGACTTGGAACGAGAAAGTTATGACGAAACAAGAAAGCCTTGTTAAAGGCCACCGTATCTTACGGTGAAGCCACCGTAAGCTACGGTGGGATCTGAAGAAAATGACACCGTATGGCAGTTTAAAGCCACCGTAGGGCATTTGGAAGCCACCATAAGCTACGGTGGCCACCGTAGCTTACGGTGGGCCTGAAGCTGAAACTTGTAACAGCCTTATAAACTCGTTTTATGGACGGCTTTTGAGATCCTAATCATATCTTTTCATCCTAGAGCGGTATAGAGGCGATTTTCGAGTGCAAGAACATTATTTTGAGTGTGGTAATCATTAGAGACTCGATTTTTATTCATATGCAAACTCTAATTGATATGATGATGAATCAAAGTATGTGTGGCTAGTTCTTTTTATGTTCTCTCCCAAATTGTAAGGTTGTCAATTGAATACTTGTGAATCGTGTATGTTATTTGTGGGATAGTAGTTTGATCTTATGATTGTATTGCTATGGTGATTGTGAGTTTGATTAGTAATTGTTAGTAAAGTATAATTCGTGTTCTTGTCTATCCGTTCTTGGTGCCATAGGCAATCGGGATTTATTGGAAGGGAATTAGGGTTAACTATACTAAACTGATTATCGAGTGACAACCTTGCGTTTTTACAATCCAAGTACTTAGTCCTCTTTTATCACAATCAAATGCATTTTCACGAACTATGTCTATGTAGTTCATCCAAAAAGTAAACGTTAACTTGGTCAACATTGGAAACCTGAAATCGGGAGAGAGCATTGTTTCTTATATTGTTTAAAACTCGTTTATTGCTTTAGTTTTTTTTGTTAATCAAAACCAAACAACCAACTATTTGAATTTACTTTTGCACTTAGTTTAATATAGAGTAATTACTGTGCTACTTAATAACGCATTTTCCACAAACTCCCTGTGTTCGATACCCGCTTACTGCTATCTAACTAGTTGTATTCGGTTTATTTTTAAGTGAGTCTTCGACCATACGTCATATATCCCTATTTTATACGATTTACATATCAAATACTTGGTGAGATTTATTTTTAGAATAATGAGATGTTATAACCCGTTTAAGGTTATCTGGGTATGGTGAGACCCATACCGTGAATTCGGGTAAAATGCATGAAAAGTCTTCATTTACAAATAAAACAATATGGTGGCTTGAGTAAATGTAAGAAACAACCATAGAGCTTTTAAATGTTTTGTTTATTTACGAGGGTTGTTTTATATTATTTGTTTATAATATTTATTTATTTTTTGAATATTTTTATTGTATGTAAGTTAATAATATATATATATATATATATATATATATATATATATATATATATGATTTGATGATAAATTGTTTCACAAATAAATGAGATGTTATAACCCGGTTAAAAAAATATATGAGTTTGATGAGACCCAAGACCCGTTTATTTTAATTTTTTACTGTAAAGTTGGTTTTTTAATTATAAATAATATATATCTTTTTTAAATAAATCATATATTAATTTTTAGTATATCCTTACTTTTTAGGATTTTTATATCAAATATTGGGTGAGATTAGTTTTTAATTTAATGAGATGTTATAACCCGTTTAAGAAATATATGGGTTTGATTAGACCCATACCCATAAATTCAGGTCAGATGCATGAGAAACCTCCATTTAAAATTCAAGGAAATCTGGTGACTCTAAAAAAGGGGGGAGCGACCAAATCGCGACATGTAGGATTTTTATGTTTTCGTTTATATATATATATATATATATGGGAGGGATATTTTGCAGTGTTTTAAAAACCGTTTCAAACCGGCCCATTGAACCGGGTAAACCGGATTTCGCATAGCAGACTGGTATATTGAGCCCAGTATATTTGGCTGGTTTGCTAGAACATCGTACCGGCGGTTCTTTTCTAAAATACCGGTTTTTACCGGCAAGAGATTTTAAATCTGAGAAATTTTTGATATTTGCAGCCAATATTTTTTCAAAATTACTTTTAACCCAACAATTAACATTCAAACGTGTTAACTTTAGGACTATTTTTTTGAAATTGAGTGTTTTTGCATTACTTTTATTAATATGAAATAACTTTTGGATTATTTTTTGTAATGAAATAATTTACTTTTGTGTTTTTTTTGTGGATTGAAGTTGCATTTATATAAAATTATAAGGTAAACTATTCAACCGGTTGAACCTTTCGGTATAACCCGGTTCAACCGGGTGTACCATTTTTAGCGCAATCCGGTACTTGTAAAATACCGGTTTTTAAAACATTGATATTTTGAGAACCTTGATGAGTTGTGAGAACTTTAAGAACTCAATTAAATGAGTATGAAATATGTGGCTTAGAATAAATTTGATTAAAAAATTAATCAGGAGAGAGAATAAATATGTTTGATGATTACACAAGTTTAAATGTTATTTACACATGTGTAATAAGTCGATTCGGTGTGTAAAAAAATATTGTAATTTTTTTACATTACTTGCACTTACATATTATATATATGTAAAAACAAATTCAAATTTTTTTTTGTTTCGTTGAGTTCTTTCGAGTTTTTAAAACTCAAAATGATCCTCAAAAGAAATCACACACACACACACACACACACACACACACATATATATATATATAGCAAGGTTATAATAAGAAGTTAATATTTCTTAAGAAGCGTAGGAAGTGATTAAAATCCATTGGATTAACTAAAACACATAGGGATAGGATGGTCCATAGAACTTTTGTTATTTTTAGAATGTATTTATGTAATTTTTGAAATCATTTTAAAGTTATAATAAATTCTCTCTCTTTCCCTATCAATATAACAACCACCGTTCACATGTCACCCCACCACCGTTTACCCGCCAATTACCACCACCATACCGCAATACCGTGTTTCTCCAACCTTTCTGCACATAGCATTAAAACACATCTCCAAAAATTAAACCACACTATCTTACACCATTCAAACACTACCATTATCAGCTAAAATGATTTAATGCAAGGTTATCATACACATACATAACCTCCCAAATTTCCTACACAGTACAATTACAAATTAAAAACCTACACCGATCACGATATTAACCTACACATACAAAACTACTTCATGTTATTACCTACACAAATCACAATATTAACTTACGCATACATAACCTACCAACTTTCCTACAGATTACCATCAAACTCATACACACATCCTCACAAAGTCCCTACACGTACACATCCTACATAGCTAGTAATTTATGTTAGGATTTTTGTAGATGGTATAGTGTAAAAATTTAGTATGTGTAGATTAGTTTCCTGTGTTGATGTGTTAAAATATTTATTATTTCCTTTTCTTTTAAGATCTAAATCACACACGGTCATACTATTTTTCTATAATTTTATTGAAATATAAGAATATTTGAAGGTGTAGTTAATGTACTTTATATGGATGTAGTTAATATAATTTATTAGGATGCATGTTGCCTTTAATATACCTAGACAAAAAAGACTAAACTACCCATTTCAACTTAAAACCATTAACTTGACTTTCTTATTTATTACAAGTATTCCATTGTTATTATATACCATTGATTAACAAAATCAATGACTTATATTTATTTCTGGCAATAAAACGACTTCTTTCCTGAATTATTCCATATATATATGTGTGCGTGTGTGTGTATGCATATACAAAAGATAGAATACAATGTTCTTTATCATCCAATAACGTATGCGACTCTCCTACCCTTTGATTTTAAAACACACACTAAACCTAAAATTACTCTATTGCCACTGCCATCTCCAACACCACTGATCCATGCTTTGTGTAGGTATTCGGATTGTGGTTTTGCAGAATACTCAACTAAGCAGAAGCAACAACTGTTACTAAGGAAAAAAAATGTCGCCAAGATTCCGCTTTTGGATATAAACACAAAAAAGGTCAATTTCTTCTGAAGATTCTCATTTCGGAATGAACTTTTTGCTAATGAAGTATTAGTTCATGGGATTAGTTTGTTGGTTGGTTTTAATCCGTTTACGAAACATAATGTTTTGGTTATGAAAACATGTACAGAACCTAAGATTACCTATATTAATACGAAATTAGGTCAATGGCAAGAAGTAAAATGAGATTAAAACTGTAGGGAATTCAATTTATTAATAATGAAATAAAATTGCTTTGTATAAGATTACTTGTTCTAGGCTCAAAACGTTTTGAGGATTCTTGGAGCCAACGCTGATCCCGTCCTCCTAACAGTACTTTTCAGGACGAAATTAATGATTCTAGCTAGTATAATTAGAAGGATGAAATTAATTTGTTCTTTATTCACAAAAGAAGGTGGGGTCAAGTGCATGTACATTAAAGGCTTTACGTGAGAATGCTCTTTTTCAAGTGCCCATCTCCCTTGTTCTTTTTGGCATTGGTGAAACCTTGGACAAAAATAAATAGGGGATGTGATCAAATTTTTGGAAAAAAAAAATGGACTAAAATTTTCTTTTAACTTGTCTATAAAACACCAAAATCTTTTATTCATCTAAAACAGTAGGCAAATCTCTCTTTTGCTCCTTTGTTTTAGAGAAATCCATAAAATTTATCCTCTCTGAAATTCTATTTTTACCCTACAAAACATGACAAAAGTGTAAAACTTTAACTGCGTAGCTGATAATTAACCAATCGTTGCAAGAGAGTCTAAACATCATAAGGGGGACGGGGCACCACGTGATGGGTGATCCATCACGCATGGTGACATTCTCCACATCGCCGCCGCCACCTTATCACACGAAATGGAGAAGATTTGCGTGATGGCCATCACGCTTGATGAGGGGTTGAATTCCAAGAAAAGAGCCGTTAGAAATGGAGGAATATAGCCGTTGGAAAATAAAAAAAACATTATTTACCTATATAAATATATCTTCAAAACATACACAAATCCAACTCAAAATCTTCTATTACACACACCATTTTTAACATATCAAATGGAGGGTTCTAAGAAACGTGGGTCGGGTTCAAAGAAAACCCAAACCCGACCAAAGTTTCGACAAAATCTAGGCGAACCGACGATATTTCGCTTACAAGACGAACCCGACACAAACCAACCTTCCCAACAACAACCTTATTATCCCCAACCTTTTCAACCGTCCCAAAACCAACAACAACCTTCCCGACGACAACGTTATTATCAACCGTCCCAAAACCAATCGTATCAAAACCAACCTTTTATTCCCTTTTTTTTTACCCAAATAATGCTTTTCAAACTTTTGGAACTCAACCGTCTCAAATGTTTGGATCTCAACCGTCTCAAATGTTTGGATCTCAATCGTCTCATATGTCCGTCGGTCCTCTAGACGATAACGAGGTTATACATCAATTTGCAAGTGCTTTTCGTCACGAAGTGCAAACTTTGGATGAAGATAAATACGTGGATGAGGAGCCGTATCAAAGAGGTAATCGGCGTTGGTTGGCCGATGAGGAGATCGCCTTGACCAAGGCTTATTTACATTGCTCCGAATCAAAAAAACACTCAAACCAACAAAGAAAAGAAGCGTTTTGGAAACGTGTTAAAGAACATTTCTCGAAACTTCCCGGTGCAACCGAACGAAACAAGGATCAAATGATTGGCAAGTGGGGAGATTTGAATAAAAAAATGTCAAAATTTAATGCTTGTTACATCCAAGAGGTAACTATTTTAGTTTATTATTTTATAATCTATTACTTTATTTTTATAATTTGATATATATATTTTTTCTAAATGTTTTGTAGTCCCGAACTCCACAAAGCGGAGCGAGCGAGACGACTATCATAAAGAACTTTGGCCGAATATGTCCAAGCATACAAATGTAGGGATTTTCCCCACTTGGAAGCGTGGGAGATTGCGAGACATCACGCGAAGTGGGAACCGATTTCGTTGGTCGATTTGAACGGACCAACGGCTCCAAGGAAGAAAGGATCTTCTTCAAAAATATCAAAAACTTCCGAGTCCGGGGACTACACAACGTCTACCGGCGGCTTGTCATGCAACATGCTAAGCATGAACTTGAACGAGGGACCCGAAGACAATCCCGACGAAGACATACCCACACCCACACGGCCGAATCGCAAAAAAAGTGGGGAACCGTCAAGACTTCGAAAGGAAGCGGTGGCTGAAAACTTCATCGAATACAAGTTGGCTAAGATGGCGGAAATGACCGAGACGAAGGAGCGAAGGAAAGAGGCTCATATTTTAAAAATGAAACATGAGGAGACGTATATCAACTATTTGAATGAAAAACAAAAAAAAAGCCGATCTAACTTTCATCCTACAACCACACGAACATCTTGAGGAATCCTTTAAATCGCTCCTACTTCAACGCAAACGCGAGATATGCGACAAGTGAGGTTGGGAAGGGCCGTAGGTTTTTTTTTGTCGGTTTTTTTTAAGTTAGTTGTCTTTATTTAATGTAATCTTGTTTTATTTTTTAGTTAATGTAATATTGTTTCTTTTTATTTATTTTAGTATTTATTAAAAAAAACCATCACACACCATCACACCACACCACACCACACCACACCACACCACCACCCCTAGTAGAAAACCATCACATGTGATGGATTTGTGGTTGATGATGTGACACCATTTGATTGGGTGGGGTGTGCCCATCACATTCACCACCCCTCTCCCTTAAGATACTACTAAAAATATCTGAATATAAAGGCAATTTTATTTGATAAAGGATAACTCTTCTAAAACAGAGAGAGCCTTAATTTTGGTCTAGTTTTATATGATAAAGGATAACTCTTCTAAACAAATTCGTAGTTGAAATTAAGAATATATAATGGATATTACAATTTCGTTCTAGTCAGAATTTTAGATCTTAGCTACAAGCAACAGTCAAAGAATGATCTAACGACGACAACTATCATAAATAGGTTTTCTTATTCATAATCATGGTTCGGTTGACATTGTGAGGATCGATGTTTCTTTATTCTTCATAATCATTGAACTTTATTCTCGGTTTAAGATTTTCCCCATTTTACGATTCTAAAGAACTTAAAGATGCAGATTAATTTTGATTTGAGGGTGAAAACGTTTATATATTTAAGAAAGGGAATACCAAGTTGAAAAAAAAAGCAAAAAAACAACCCTTGCCAGTCTTATGGGGAATATCATTCTTGTAAGCAGGAGGAAGTCATGTCCATTGATGTGCATTTATTTTCAAGAACAATAATTTGATTTCTAGGGAATTGAATATAATCCTTTTTATTTCAATGATAATTTGATTCCAAGTTGGCATCCATTTTGTTTCTTTTTTTGGAAGCCATGTGTCGTTTATGTGGTTTGGTTTTGTGAAAATAAAAGGAAAAAAGGCGTTTATGGCAGCCATAACTTAGTGATATAGTTAATGCAACTGTCACATAAGTCATTAAACCATGCTCTCAAGTTTGGTAGATTTGTGCCAGCGCTGAACAGTATAACCCATTGAAAAATCATCAAAATATTCATTCACTAATAAGGAAAAGTCAAAATAAACAAAAACATTGTCTTATATAAGTTGAGATGCAAAACAAAACCCGAACTCGGAACCGGACCCGAAAAGAAATCCAAAATCGGGTTTTTGTATACCCGGGTTTTAATACCCGAACCTGTATCCGACCCTACTTGTAGGGTACGGATATGATATGCATTTCAGTACCAAAACTCGTACCCAGACTGGACCCGGTTTATCCCTTGTAATACCCGAAAACTGAACCAATTCCACACTCGAACCGCATTTTACACATACTTGGAACCGGGTTTTTTCAAATACCCGATCAATACCTGATATTACTTGAAAAGTACTCAGAAAAATAATCCTAAAATGTGCAACCCCTTAACAAATCCAATATATATCCAAAAAATACTCGAAAGAAAGCCCGAAAAAACCCGAAAATAGAGTTTTTCAATATTCGAAATAGGGTATTGTCACACCCCAAATCGCGACCTAGACGTATGACACATATGTTGGTACCACATTTGTAAATATATCAGAGTTACGTTATTAAAGCGGAAGTCTTAAAAACATGTGGATTTAAAATATAATTTACAATAAAAGACGAGATTATAAAATACCCGTTTTATATATAACAAAAGATTACTTGTTTAATTACACACCACCATTTTAATATCTTAATATTTAGCAAAAAGATCCGAGCCATCGAATATCTTGAGCACTTCGTCATCCCAAGCCATATTCTTGATCACCTGCAAAATGTTTAGAAAATACTTTAGCAACGTATGCTGGTGAATATGCTGACGCTAAAATATTTTCTTTTACTTGTTTACCCCTCGAGTCTACGTAAGTCTCGGCCCATCGTGGCTTAGAAATAAACAAGCTTTAAACAATACAATTATAAACTCAGGTCTCTACACTAAATACCTCAGCAAACACCGCAACGTTCGACTTAGTTAAATACCTGTATGTATACACATGGTCATGCTTCCCGCAGGATAGCGTAGTTGTGACCAGGTGTGGTGTAGTGTGCCCACCACATTTATCACATATGTAAGGATCCAGACAAACGTATACTACAGCCTGAGGGCTAGGCTTATACCTTTTGTTTATAACGTTTTAGTGACACGTAGTCCCCATGTAAAACTTTTTGATTTATTTGACACATTTTAAAACAAGTTTGTAAAGTTGGGGCATATTCACCATTTTGATTTGGATCGGCTTCAATACACCGTCCGAGGGTCTTTCCCGTTGCTATCTCGCACCTATAGTATGAGTATAACCTTTTTGTTAGTCGGATATACAATCTGGCTTAAGATCTTTAGTCTTTTTATAATCTTTACCTCAATTTATTTTCTCTTGTGAACCTTTATTCAAATCTCTTTTCCTTTACTTTAAAACCTTTAGTTAAAAAGTATTATTTTCTTATATAAATTAAAAGTCTTTCTTGTAACATCCCGTTTTCTCGTTTCAGTTAATAAAATAAAAATATGAGTTATTATAAGTCGGGCTAGTGTTGGGTTAAATAGATATGAGTTACGGACTTGGATTAAAAAGAAAGGAAGAAAAGACCATGGGCTTGAGCCCATGACCCATAGTATATAAACCATATTTATGCATTAATCCATTCATTTCCACTAACTCCATACACCATCAAAAACACACACTTGGCTCTCTCTCATCCTACTTTCTGTCTTTAGCCGAAATCACCAAGAAACCCGAGCATCAACCGAGGTAATGATAGTATGATATTGTAGGTACTCAAACCCGTTAGATTTAGTTACGAAATGACGAGCCGACAACTTTAAACCGTTAAAGTCACGAGATCCGGGTGGAATCGGGTATAAACCAATTAAAAGATGAGCTTAGGGGTCATCCTAGCTCAGATCTGGATCGAATGGGACGAAAAACGGTGGAAAAATAATCGAGATCTCGCTTTTCAGGCGAGATCTCAGTTTTCTGGCGACGATGGCGCTGGAAAAACGTGTACGAGGATGTCAGAGAATATTCTGACATTCTGACCTAACCCTAATTCGTTAGCGGAGAAATAACTAATTAGCTGTAATTCGTTATGTTAATTCGTTAAGGAGGAATAACGAACTAGCTTAATTCGTTAAGCAATTCGTCAGACAGTTCGTTATTGGGAAATGACGAATGAACCCTCATTCGTTATGGTCCAATTCGTTATGATGATGACCAGTTCGTTAAGGTCCAATTCGTTATGATAATGACCAGTTCGTTAAGGTCCAATTTGTTATAATGATGACCAGTTCGTTAAGGTTCAATTCGTTATGATGATGACCAGTTCGTTATAATGTCCAGTTCATCATAATAGTCAGTTCGTTATGGGTTCATTCTCTATGAACCCCATTCGTTAAGGGACTGGGACGAATTGGAAGTTTGAAAGAATTACAGAATGGTCCCTGGACTTAGAAAAGAATATTTTAATTACAAAGAAGCCCTCGAACTTTTAAGTAAGCAAATTAAATGATAACTTAAAATCCTAATGGAAAATGTGTTAAGACAGTTAACGAAAATAAATTTTTTCCAAGCTAACCTGGCAGCTTAACCCCAGCCAGGGGCTCTGCCCCTTGGACCCCGCTAGGGCCTGCCGCCCCTAGAACCCTGCTGCCAGGGGCGTTGCCCCCCGGACCCTCATTCGTTGAGGGTAATAACTAAACTAGAAACACGGTATGGGAAGTGATAGTTAAATTGATACGTGTAATTTTTATACAGTTAGTCGTGCACAACTCAAGAAATGGATAACCATAAACGGTGAACGTAACCGAGTTCAGGTGAGTTTCTTGCCCCATTTCCTTGTTATGTTTTCGGGGCTGTGTGCATACTCGATGTGATAGTTAATACACTTACCTTAAATGGTAAGCGTATGCCATGTATGATTTATGTGTTAGATATTATGTTATGAAAGTGAATGAAAGCTTGTCGGCGCGTGAACGATCTTCGGATATTGCACGTATTGACAAGGGAGGTATGTATATGAAAGATGAATGTGTATGATATATAGGTATGTACAACATATGAATATGTATGAATGATTAAAGAAAGTATATGTACGTTATGGGTATGTAAAGACTGTATGTGCGAAGATGAAGAAGTAAGGGATCAGACTCTAATAATATCTGAGATTGAGAAGAAAGAGATCAGACCCTAATAATATCTGAGATAGAGAAGCCAATAGGGATCGGACCCTAATAATATATGAAATAGAAAAAGGAAAGAGTGATCAGACCCTAATAATATCTGAGATAAACAAAGGAAAGAGGGATCAAACCCTAATAATATCTGAGCTAGAATTGACAGTACTTATATAGTATGAAAATATTAAATTATGAACGTATGTATGGAATTATGAAAGTAAATTAGTAAGTAATTATTACGTATATTCGGATGCATGATTGAAGGTAAGTATACGTATTTTATGATGTATGATTAACTAGAACTCAGTCAACGTAGTTGACTTTTAGTATGCACACATGTGAGTAGGATGAGACAGCTGGCGTGAGCGGGACTCATGGCAGAAGAATAAGCGTCTGGCATCTGAAGACTTGTTATGTTCCATAATTAATGTTTTGATTTTGAAAGACAAGATGAATGTTTTAAGACATGTTATGAATTATTATTGTAATGTTATGAAAGTTTTATATTCCGCGTAAAGTTTTAATTAACTCTGATATTTAGAACTGTGTTTATGAGTAAATCCAACGTCCAAAGTAGGACACCGGTAACGGGGCCTTACATTTCTTTTAACTTATATTCTTTTATAATATGAACCTTTAGTTTATTTTCTTTAAACCCTACATTCCTCTTCTTTAAGAAACTTATTCTTTTCTTTATTATTTAAGAATAGTTATTATTATTTAAATAATATTCTATAACAAAGAACCATATAATATAATCACATTGATAATATATATATATATATATATATATATATATATTCATAATTCTATCTTTTTCTTTTCTTTGTTATATTTTCTTTTATTTATCGAGGTATTGAATATAACCTCGACCTTTAGGTTTTAAGCCTTTATAATATTTTTCATTATTATATTCGGGCATTATGCCTAACTTTTTCGGCTTATGAAACCCTACACACTCAAGCAGCACTCCAACGCCGCTTCACCTTCTTTTCTTCTTGATCAAACACCTTTCCTTCGACACTTTTTCCTTGGCACGCAAAACGATGCACACCAACACTTCTCCAGTTGTCGGCACGCTTTACGAGGCGGGTTATCGGGACGTCGGGATGGCACCACCTTCTTTGTTAAACGTTGTTTGGAATATGGCATGAAAATCGAGGAATGTTGGTATATTGGCACGGTTTACAAGGAATCGAGGGCACGAACTTCGAGGTAATCGAGGGTATGATTCTCGGGGTTTAGAGAGAAGTTAGAGAGAGGAATGTATGTGAAATTTCGGTGTGATGAGTGAGATTTCCGTGGCCTTCTATTTATAGGAAAAATCAAAAGCCCATCGCGATACGCGATGGCTATCTTCTAAGCCCGTCGCGTATCGCGACGTAGGCTTGATTAGTCACCATGTAGGCCTGCCACGTGGCGCGTTGTGCCACGTGTTGACACGTGGCGGGCGTTGTGCCACGTGTTGACATCGCGGAGTCGACCTTTGCTTAATATCAACGTGTTACACCATTCTAGTGCTTCGCCCTTGAACATTTGGGCAGAGTACAGAGCACTTGTTTATGATTATAATTGATTCCATCTCCTCGAGCCATCTAACGGTCGTAATAGCTCCCTTGTCTCCATGAAACTCCTTGGGTCCAAAATATTTGAAATCTTTAAGCGAACAACCTCCAATCTTTAATTTCTTAAACTCTTGTCTAATACTATCACCAGTATTCGACTCATAAACACTTTCTTCAACATGGGATGGTTTCGGTCGAGACTTAACGGACTTACGAGAGGGTTCAACAGAGTAGGAATGTTTAGATTGCCTAAATTGAGATCTAGCTATAGATTCTTCCCTAACCGCTTCTTTAATCATTTGTTGAATTTGATTTATGTATTTATCGGGAATTTTCTCTTCTTGTTCCTTTTCATGATCTTTTCCTTTTTCTTTTCTATTTTCAGCTTCTTTTCGAGAAGCTTCAACGTTGTTACTTTGTTGAGACATTTTCTTTCTTTATCGCGTTTTCTTTTTAACTGAAATATAACAAATTCCTTTTCTTAAAACACACTTTTTATTTATGTCATAATATATATATGTATATATATATATATATATCTATCATAACATGATATGTATATCGTTTACTCGATATACATATGTACCTATCCTTATTTATACACATATTACACATATCACATTAAAGTTACATCACACACAACCCTTACAACACCACGTTCTCATCTCGCATTTCTTCAATCCTTGATAAACTTCTTTACCATTTTTGTCATCTTATTGCATTTTCTCAGAAGTTTTTCTCCCATCTTCTTCTTCTTCTTTCCATCCACTGCTATCTTCTTTCTTAAGTCATCTGTTTCATGCAAGGCTCGGTCCAAATGCTCCTCTTGTGATTGAGGGATCTCATTTGGGTATCCATACTTTGGTGGCGGATCAAGGTACCTCATCATGACCACGCCGTAGTGGTTCCTTGGGTCTGCGTATGGCGATGATGTCACATCAGATGGGTAATTGAAGAAAGCTTCGGCAGACTCATTTTGCTCACGGATTTCATTCGCTTGATGGTATCTCACCTTGGTATGGTGGGAAACTTGATAATGCTTTGTTCTTGAGTTCTTTGAGATATTTCACATAAGGATAAACGAAGCCATAACTTGGGTTCTGGGGAAAGAATGGTTCTTCCCCTGGTGTTGTCACTTCATTGGGGGTTTTCTGGGTACTCTTCTTCAAGGTCCTCTTCAGATTCTTCTTCCGAATCCTCTTCTTCCTCAGGGTCATCTTCTTCCATAAGTTGGGTAGTCTCTTTCACTATCGGGGGCATGCGAAAACTTTCGTATGGCATCATGACTCTCATTTTAGGCTTGTGGGATGATCCTTCATCGTTGTTGGGGAGAGAATCAACAGAGTCAAAGGCAAAGGTTCCGGTGTGCCATCTTCCTTAGTCAAAATGGCATTGCATCCAATCGGACGAGTCGGACATAGGTTCCTCCTTGATCGGTCGGTTGGAGAGGAAAGTGTACGATGGGTGAGGATTTGGTGGTAGGTATGTCAGAGCACCATATGGGTTATATGGCGGGATCTCAGATGGTTGATATGTTGGAATATCGAAAGGGTGATATGTTGGGACTTAGGATGGGTGGTGAATGGGTATGCTTGACGGATGGTAGCTTGAATGTCTTGGGGGATCGCTTATTGGCATTGGTGGACTATCCGGTAAATTGATTGGACAATTCTCGGTTCCAGGGAAGTATATTGGCTTGGTTCGGTCAATGTATTGGTCTTGGTTGAAGAAAGCCTCATAGTAGTCTTCGCTCATGTTATCTTTGGGTAAAGGTTCGGGTATTCCAACCTTCTATGCTTCACGTACATAGCTATTCATCATCTTTTTGAAAGACATCTAATAAGTTGGGTGATTTAGAGTGAGGAGGGAAAGAAAAGGTTAACAGCCTACCTTATCCCTATTCAAATAGAACAAGTAATAAAAATATTTTCCCTATACTTGGATCAAAACTTCGGTATTATCTTGTAATACCTAATTCGCTAAGATCGATGGCTCTGATACAAACACTTGTCACACCCCAAACCACGGCCTAGGCGTATAACACATATGTTGGTACCACATTTGTAAATATATCAGAGTTACATTATTAAAGGGCAAGTCTTAAAAACATGTGGATTTAAAATATAATATTTATAATAAAAGACGGGATTATAAAATACCCATTTTAAATTTAACAAAAGATTACTTGTTTAATTACAAAACACCATTTTAATATTTTAATATTTAGCAAAAAGATCCGAGCCATCGGATATCTTGAGCACTTCGTCATCCCAAACCCTATTCTTGATCACCTGCAAAATGTTTAGAAAATAAGTCAGCAACATATGCTGATGAATATCCATTGTAATAATATCCATTCGTTAAAAGAAATCTATCATCTTTGTTTCTAGTTTTATTTTTTTTAAGGGTAAAACAAAATATAATAATTTTTCACTTTAAAATGAAACAAAAACTTTAGAACTGAACGAAAGTGTCATTTAAAGATGAAAACTTGTCAAAGGAAAAAAATGTAAAATAACTATAAATATGTTTTTGCCTGCACAAGTAGAGATTTATATATAGTTTTTCATATATTTCTGATATGTTTTTTTCTTGAAAAGAATGCCACAATGCCTAAAACTAATACATTAGTTTCACAACCCCTCTCATTGATTATATAACTTCATTAAATTAAACCTTGTGTAGGTCATAAGAATGGATCAAACAACAAAGTTTTTGAGTCGATCTCACTTACTAGCTAGCGGAAATAACTAGTAAGCAATCGAGATCTTAGATCTTGTTGGTGTTGATTATTACCCAAAATGGTAAAAAAGAGAGTGTGTGGGGAGATTTGGTGCGAGGATAAGATAATATGTTTTCAAAAAAAGATTATGTTGCATGAGTATGGTTGCACTATTTATAGTGCAACCCATACCATGCTTGTTTCTATTATAAAGGTGCAATGGGCTCAACATTACAAGGCCTCGAGCCCGAACATACAACAAAGGAAACCGACAAGCTAACCAGATACATCATGAATAGAATAAACAAATACAAAAGACTACTGAACAAAACAGGGCCCTACAATCTCCCTCTAATCTTTAGTATTTGTTCTGATAGTTTCTGTCTTCGGTCTCGTAGTCGAAGCCTTCGTCATTTTCATATAGTTGATTGTCAACAAGATAATGAACAAAATTTTTGAACCTCTCAATTATCATGTCCGTGTTGTCTCGACAAACATATTTGATTGTGGCTAATGGAGAGTTGTATAGCTTCAACAAGTCTTCTTTGCTGAGGGCGGTCAGCTCGTGCTCGTCGAAGAAACGAAGAAAGTACATTCGCTTGTAGTGAATGATCACTTCCCCCATGTTGTTGTCGAACTCCCAACAAATGAAGTCTTGGAACAAGTTGGGCAGAAACAATGTTCTCCATGATAGATGGGTCACCCATCCTTGTGAATCTTGTACCATTAAGCCTTCCTTTTCTTTCCAGAAATTGGATCAATCTCAGTCGGGTGAAGATACGACTTACCCTTGTTGAGATTGAATTTAGGGTAGTCGTTCTTCCACTCTCAGCTCAAAAATCTCATAAACCATCCCTCCAGCCCCTTCTCACTTTCACCCTGACCTACGAATCGTCTGAAGTAATTCATGTTGAGCTCATACAATGTATGCATGTCAGTGTAGTACATGTAATTTAGGTCCCCATTGGCACGCCGGATTGTCCACGTCTTGTTTTTCGCGTGCCATACGCAGTGAAGAATTGGGAAGTCATCGAGATAAGGGTAGAGACGGTCTCTGAGATTGGCAACTCTGGTGATTTAGTATCTTTTCTTCTTTCCTTGCCTCGATGGTTAAGAGGATTCATCACCAGTTGCTGGAAAAGCCATCACCATAACTGGCTCCTTAGCTTGATTAGTCTTTTCAACATCACGAACCGAAGTGTCCGGGTTCGATGAGTAATTTATTTCATTATCCTCCATAGCGTCTTGAGCTGGAGACTAGGTACATGTACATGTAGCAAGATTAAATATAGAGGCAATCTCTTCCTCTAATGCAGCATCATCGTCCCTTATTTTCTGTGCGGGATCAGCAAATTGAGGTTCCAATCTCGGCATATCAGATTGTGAACCAGGCTGATCCACTGCTCCACTGCCACCACTAGTACTATCAACACCATTACCGCCATTACCACCATGCGGTTCATCAAAGCTATCATGAGGATCATCATCCTCATCATCGTCCTCATCATCATCTTCATCATTTTCCAAATCGTCACACTCATCATCCTCCTTCTCTTCCTCCTCATTTCAAGTGCCAGTTACTCCAACATTCAGAGTAATCACTGGAACAGTGTAACATCCTAAATATTTAAGCATTAAATAAAGAAAGTTGTGTTAAGTTCTCGTGTGTTAATGATTAATTAATATTAAATAAAGAAAGGATTATGAACTTGGATTAATTAAGGTGGATTAAAGGGTAATGGGCCTTAGGTCCATGGGCTTTAAGGGATATAAATACCCCCTTAAACCATCCTTGTCGGTCTCGAATATTCACTCACAATCACAATCAAGTCATAACTCACACATTAAATGTGTCGACAAGCGAGTTAATGACGGTTGCTATTTTAGGAAAGAAAACCGTTTGTTAAAGGCGGAATCAATAACAAACAAGGTAGTTGCTAAAAGACTAATAACAGGTAACTAACACACAAGAATCACTCAAAATATTTCCATTCATATAATATAAATGATACAAACGATAATCGATTTTAGGGTTTCTTATGGAAAGTTATGTCCGTACTATTCTTAGACAGCCGTCACTCTCAATAATATTCTTTGAGTAGTCTGTCTATTCCGTCCTTATCCGCTACTAGGAGGCGTGCCCTAAATATTCCTTTTATAGGCCTGACACCTTCTTAACAGCTGTCATTCCTTCTAGAAACCCTAAATAAATAATACATATTCAAATTACATATTCAAAATTATGTTAAGTGTAAAACAAGTCTTCCGAGTAGGTTTTGTAGAAGTAATCTTCTCCGAGTAGACTTTGTGCTCTGCCTTCCTTGGTAGACTTGGTAACCTTGAAGTGTGTTCGGGAACAGTTTCCGGGTAGACTTCAATCTTCTTGATCTTATCAGACTTTGCCCGAAAAGATCTTACGAGCAACCTTGTTCTTCCATGGTCCCTTAACTCCTTGCTATGAAATAGCATATTAGCAAAGTATGACCGGTAGCACTGTACTCTGCTAGAGTTAAACCCTGCCCGATGTTAGTTGGAATATATCATTACTTACATCAAGCTTACTCAGACCACTGTTATTAATGAATACGTTGCCCGGTCTTCCAATCACTTGGTTTCATGAGCTTGGTTAGCCAAGAGCTTACCCGGGGTAAACCTTACTCGGCTATTAAGAACAAACTTGCTAGATATAGTGAACCCTGCCCGGGTATACACTAACTGGTGAACCTTGCTCGGATATGCACTAAAGAAGATTTCATGAAGATAACCTTGCCTGGTAGGCAAAATATCATGCCCGGCTAAGTAAAGCCTTACTCGGATGTCTCAGGTGTGCCCGGTTCCATACTTAGCGATTTCTGAAGAGGTTGAGAAGATTCCAATCATTCTTATGATCATTTTTAGGTCAAATCTTGACTCAACAATCTCCCCCTAGATTGGAACACCTCAGCTGTCCCAAAACACTTTTACAGTTACTTACACATAGTTAAAAATACACATCAAATCAAAATTAAATTTTACATATTCAAAAACATAAACAATTACATATTCAGAATTTTGTCCGAGGACATTACACATAAAATCCTATTCTAAAGAAAATCTTCATCTTCTTGAGGCATTGTGGACTGCCTGTCTTCTATTGACCATCACTGTTGCTGCTCTTTGCTGGAAGATAGAAAGGATCTGGTGATGAGTGTGACTCTCAGGTATGTGAAAATCCCTTATATCTCTCAGATCTTCATTGTGCAAGAAGGCCAGGTCTTCATCTCTTCTGATTATCCCCAAAATAAGCCCTTCTGAGTTTCTAAGAACATAGTGGCCATCATTTTCTTTATACTCAATTTCAGTTATGATGCTGTTCCTCTGTACTGTGTAATTTGGGCGTGTCATTCTCCTTTCAAAGCTTATACAGGTATTCATATTTGACACAGGATTCTTATCTTTGACCTTCATCTGTTAATACAGTTCAGCACTGGCCATATTTTTCAACTTTGCAGTCCTTCTTGCTTTGTCAAGTTGAGTCATTTTCCAGCTTCTCTTTTCCTTTAAGAATGGGAATCCCTTGTCAGCTTCATCTCTAAGATATTTAGAGAGATCATTTTGCTGTCTCCTAGCCAACTTATTTCTGTCTCGATAATCATACAGATTAAGTGTGACCATTCTATCCAATTGTTCTTGATTGTATTTAGCAAAATCACTTCTTATAACTATGTCTCTCATCTGTCTGTTTTCCGTAATAAATTTTAGAGACTCAGAGACTGAATCATAGTAGAGAGTTCTTGGAATATCCACATTGGATTGTGTTCCTGCTGTTCTTTGGGATCCAGCTCTACTTGACTCACTTCTGCTTGGTGAGACATGCATTCTTGAAGTAGAGGGCCTAGTTGGGATAGACTTCATAGGTTTGCTAGGCCCTAACTTGAATGTTTTTATGTACATTGTTTCTATCATTTCAGCAGGGAGGTTGATGAGGTCTGCAAAGTTTTGTCCTGCTTCTTTACAGAGACCAATCATCATTTTTACTACCCCAGGATTGTTTGACAACCGTGCAGGCACAAATCTCCCATCAATAAAGCTTCTAGGGTTCTCACCCTCCATCAGAACCTTCTCCGAATCAGCCTTCTGTATATAGAAAAGTTCTTTCAAGTCCTCCTATTCTAGTGCATTAAAGGTGTCTTCATCCATTCCCCTTTGATTTATCATAATGTTCCTCAGAATGTGGATCATCTCTTCATTGTCCCATGGAACTATAGGTTCATCAACAGGTTCAGGTTTTGGTTTCTCTGGGATTGGGGTGTCTTGGGCTGTTTGCTCTTTTGATCTCTCCTTTTCATTTTGTGCCTTTTGTTTCTCCCTTAAAGTCATTATCTTTCTTTTCTTCTTAGGAGGCTCTTGTTCAGCAGATGGTTCAGGTTGTAACCTTTTGAATTTTTCCTTTCTTTTCATGTTGTTAAAAGTGGATTCAACTGTGGCTTTATCCAAACCTTCAACCATTACTGGTTTCATCCCTTTCTCCAACAAGTATCCACACTTTCCTCCAAACTTCATTTTCAAAGCTTCAAGCTTTTCAGCCTCCTCATTTTCTTTTACAAACTTTTCTTTTATTTCTTCTCTTGTGCTTTCATAGGCTTCTCTCAGCTTTTCGAGCTTGAAATGAGAAAAGTCTTTCTCAGAATACCCATGCTTTCTTAAATATTCTCTGTATTTTTGGGCATCTTTGTTCTTTTGTTCCATTTTCTTCTTGATTTCATCTCTCTCTTTATCCAACCTTTTCTGCAATTGATCACCATTCAAATCAGCTAAGGTTTCAAAGCTTATCCCATAACTCATCAGTTTCATAACCAATGGATCTTTCTTCTTTGCATCCAACATACTTTGCTCAATGTTTGCCCTTTGTTCATCAGTTAATGTAACTTGTGGGGACATAACATTAGCAGTTTCAGCACCTTTTCCCTGATCATCTTCAACATCATTATCCATTTCATCTTCACCAGAATCATCCTCCTCCTCAGTTTTTTCATTTACTTCATCAATCTTAGGTTCATCTGGAGTTGGATCTTCAGGGATTGGCACATTAGGCACTCCTTCAACAAATTCATCAGGCTTCAATGTTTGCAAAGGAACTGCCCTAATAGGACTTCCTTGCTCATTAGGGGTTTCTACAAAATATTTGTTTTTATCATCCCATTTCCCTTTCTGGCAGGCTCATCTCTTTCAGCTGGTTCAAATGATTCAGGTTTATCCCTCTTTCTTGAATATTTCTTTCCATATTTGGGATCATCAACACATTCCCATTCACTTGGGTTCTGTCTGATATCATCTTTAATTTGTTCAGCCCATTTCTTGGTAGCCATTGAGGCAATAGATTCACCAATCTCTTCTTCCACATTCAGTTCCATATTCACATTGGTTGGCTCAGTAGTTTCAGTTGATTCCTTTTCTGGTTGACTTTGAGGTTAAAACATACTTACCACCATGGCCAAAGAGTTGTCCACTTCCTTAACTCTTTTCAAATTAATCAATTCTTCAATAACTTCTTGATCATCAGCCTCTTCATCATTAATTATCTTAGAAATATTGGCTTGATTGATCAATGCTTCATGCTCTGCTAGCTCCTCAGGAGTCAAGGTTTGGGCTAGTATTTCCCTCTCCATTGTTTCTCTTACAATATTTTCAAATTCTCTCCTTGCAGCAGCAGAAGCTTTTTCCTCTTCATTCATCAAACTTTCTTTTACAAGATTTGCCTTAACAGGTTCTTCTTCAAAGACTTTTGCCTTTCCTTTATCCATTCTTCTTTTCAGATCTTCTTCAGTTTCAAACTGTTGATAATCATCAATTTCGTTTTCTAGTGTTTTCAACTCTGGATCATATTCTACCCTCTTGGAGCTTTCAGGTTGTTAAATTTTAGTAGGTATAGGCTCCTCAGTAGCATCATTCTCTTCATTGATTACCTCATTTTGAGCTTCAGTCTGAATGTTAGTTAAAACATCAGTGGCCTCATCAGTTATAGCCACATTCTCTTCAGCATTCAAGTTTTCAATTCCTTCCCCTGTCTCCTCTTCATCTCTCACCTCATCATCCTCTTCTCTCCATTCAACATTCAAGATTTCATCATTAACATCATAGTTTTGTTCTCCAACATCAGATTTATCAGCTTCATACTCAACATCCTCCATCCTCCTTTCTTCACTCTCCTCCTCATCATCATAAGCATTCAAAATGCGTGTCAACCCATCAACATTTCTATCACTAGCCTCCTCCATCACTACATCATCTACATTAACCTCAACATCAGTTGGCACAATAATATTCTCCCCTGTTTTGGGGCAGCTGAGGTCTTCTCAACCTCCTGCTCCAGGGTTTGAATTTTCATCATTTCCCGGGCCAACTTGTCTAGTAGAAGCACATTCTCCTTGGTTACCTCCTCATTTCTCTCATTCAACCTTGAATTCTTCAACACTAGATCTAAGTTTATTTGAAATAGAAAGTTTCCAGCAGGGGGGTTATTAGTGGTGAGGTAGAGAAAGGTTCAGGTTCAGATTGGTCTTGATTAGTGGGTTGAGGGTTTATTGGGTTGGCATCTTCAAAAATGTTTTCACTGGTGGATGGTAGTGGGTTGATGTTTGGAATTAGTGTTTGTGATTCAGGTGGGGTGTTGTGGTTTGAGGTGGTGATTGGGAACTGGTTTGAGGTATGGTTTGGGTATGGATATGGGTAGGCTGGGTTGTTGTAATTGGTTGGGTTGGTGATTGAGTATGGGGTGGGCTAGGAATGAATGTATCTGTGTGTATTGGGCTGTTGGTTGGTGGTGTTTGTGGTGGTGGGGATGTTTGTGTTGATGTTTCAAGCTGGATTTGGGTTAAGGTTTGGCTTGGGGATTGGGTGGTGTGGTCTTGTGGTTGTGGAGATAAAGGTGGTGTTGGTATAGGTTGTTCCTCCCCCTGAGATTGTACATTCTCATTAAAGGCAACATCACCTTCAGCCGCATTCCCTTCATTACCAATGTCATCATTTCCAGCATTATCTCCTGCATCACCATCATTACCATCATTTCCATCATCTCCATCACTATTCTCATTCTCATCACCTCCTTGCACATCCTCATCCTCCAACAATAACACATTCAATTGAGGTATCATAATATCATCAAACAACCATGGCAACTCCTCAAACACCTGCTCTGGATCAAATCTGCTAGTGCTAGCCAGATGTTCTATTGTTTTAAATGTATCTGGATTTTGCAGGACATGTGTGATTCCTGTAGTTGGTAAGTTCCCCAACTCTTGATTAAAAATTATATGTAGGAATCTCGGATATGCCAGAAACTTTTGCTAGATTGGCTTCTCCAGATTTTGCACTAATCCTTCAAATATCATTCGTGAAAAGTTGAAAGGATAGTTATATAAGACAGCAACAGTGACGTTTTCCAAGTCTCTGCTCATGAGGGTCCAGGACCCTTTCCTTGGTGCAAACCCTTGTATGATATGGTGAATCAAAAATCTGTAAAGGGTAGGGAACATGCCCTTTTGGAATTGCCCATATTTTGTATTCCCTTGATAACCCATACACTTGACAAATATCTTGTACAGTTGAGCAGTTGTAAAATGGATAGGATTAGGGTTATTGTCGTTCAACTGTAGACATCTGCGAATTATAGCTTCATCCACCCGTACTTCTTGATTTGCAACAGTGGCTTCGATCCATCGGCCATTCACATCTTCCATCAACGTTGCCGAGTTCCAAAAGTCTAACGAATGGTTCTAGTAAATTGTAGGACTTGCTGTCAGTGCAAATTGAATATTTGATCTTTGCAACCAATGTATAATCGGAGCAACCTCTTCATTTTTCGGCGTGACCTGCAAAAGAGCGCACATGTTGTGCTTTTGCTCAAAGAAATATCTCGAAACTTCTTCGTTTGCCATATTTGAAAATCACAATCAAACATATTCAAAGTGAAATTAGTCATAAAACTCATTACTTTAAGCAATTTCAAGTTGTAAAATTGAAGATGAAAGGATAGAAATTTCATTAAGAACCTGTTCTTCGACAAATTTAAAACCTACACACAAAACAGAGAGTTAGCGAAAGTAAATAATCAAAGTTCATAATCATCGAATCGTGATCGGAAAACATATTATTAATGCTTACCGAGTCGGAATTAGACGGCTGGTAAAGTTAGGGGTTGAATTAAAGCGAATGCGATGAGTCGGTTAGGCTTTCTTAGAGTAAGCAGTGGAAGGAGAGAGAGAGAGGGAAAATAATGTTGCAAAATATCTCTCACTCCCTCTTATATACCTTTTGAAAATGGGTTTTAAATTCATTTTGTCGTGTAGTGAGTTATTAGCTGTCAAACATTTAAAACTTATCCATTTAAATTTTATCAGATAAAGTTCAAGTGTCAAACCTTGCCCGGTATGAAATTGACAAGGTTTGCCCGGTACCTTCCACTTACTAAGCTTGCTCGGTCAAGATAAATAATTTAAAGTCAAGTGATAATGAAGAAAGCTTACCCGATATACCAGATTTCTTGAGAACCCAATCACAAGATAAATAATCAAGTATAAAATATCAAATAAGCATCCTTGCTAGGAATCAATTAAGATACCCATATACATTTCTCAAATTTAAATTAAAAATCTTAATCTAACATAAACCCTATCAGAATAAGAAAAACATTCAATCAAGCATACTTTGATGCAAAGTGTGCCCGAACAACCTTCCTAGAGTACAAAGTGTGCTCGAAGAAGATATCTAGCAGACAATGTACCAGGAAAGTCAAGTTTGAAATTACCAAGTATATTGAGGGAACAAAGTGTGCCCGGAATATAAAGTGTGCTCGGAAAGTAAGGTCTGCCCGAAACACTTGTAATATCAAATAATCATAATCACATCTAACACATATCTTTCCCGGATGAAACTAAACATTAAAACACCTAAGTGCGCTAGAAAGTCTAATATCACTAGGGCTTGCTCGGTACACATGCAGCATATAGTATGCAAAGCTTGCCCAGAACAAGAAATATCTTGTTGAAAGCTTGCTTGTTCACATATCTATATTGACTTCAAGCTTTCTCGTGAATTTAGTACATTAAGTGTACTCTACCCGGAAAGTGTAAGTACTTTAAAGCATGCCCGAAAATTATAAACTTAGTCCAAAATGACTAAGCTTTCCCGGAAAGGTTATAAAACATCAAACCTTTCTCAAAAATACATAATCAAGTGTTTTGTGCCCGGGAAGGTTCGAAAACATCAAACCTTTCCCGAAAATACATATTCAACTGTTTTGTGCCCGGGAAGGTTTGAAAACATCAAAGATGGCCCGAAAGTACATATTCAACCTTTTGAAGGCAAAGTGTATCTCTTTATGACTTAAACCAATTATCAACTGTATTCTTCATTAAGATCATTGTTTAAGAGCAAATGATGCATTTAGAGATCAAATTTCAGTCTTGGTTCCTTTCAAAATAATTTATTTCTTTTGCTGAAAAGATCTCAATAATGGGATCATATTGACTAAGTAGCTTTCTCAATACTTCACTCTCAGTATTATTATGACAACATAGACAGGTCTAGACTTAACATGAATTTCATCTCTTTGGTGATATGTTTTAATTTCATTTAATATGCATGATTCTTAATGGATAACACATGATGTTTTTTGATGCTCTTTATCTATTCTCAATGCTTATTTGGCTTTCTTCAGATCACCCCAATTTGACTTTGACCCCCTGGATTTGGTTAAAATTTTAATGACAGAACAAATTTTTGAAAATTTCTTGGATTTTTCTTTTCAAAGTGAAAAACATATGTGAGGTTGAACGTTGGACTTACAGGCCTTTCATTCAGGATGTTTAAAGGACTTATATGATTGCCTCCACCCTTGTATTTCTAGTATTAACCCTCATGTTTGCATTTTCTTTATAAATTTTTTTCTGAACATTAATCAACTTTTGGTTGATAAAAATATTTAAAAAATTCTGCTGTTCACAGTTGTTCTATGTCATTCTTTTAAATCAGACATTTCATTTTGGTGACCATATACCAACAGGCTTGTGTATGACTGGATAATCACTTTTCTGCCTATCATTTGGAAAGATATATATAGGAACATGCATAGACATCAATTTAACTCCACATAAGATATAGCAATTTCTTTATGTTTATATCACCTTAGATTTTACATATCATGAGAAAGCAACCACACATGTTAATGACTGTACTAAGTGCCCGTGAACAGTTTCCGGGTTGACTTGGTAACCCTGAAGTGTGTTCGGGAACAATTTCTGGGTAGACTTTTAACATTCACCAGGTAGTCTTCAATCTTCTTGATCTTATCAGACTTTGCCCGGAAAGATCTTACGAGCAACCTTGTTCTTCTATGGTCCCTTAACTCCTTGCTATGAAATAGCTTATTAGCAAAGTGTGCCCGATAGCACTGTACTCTGCTAGAGTTAAACCCTGCCCGATGTTACTTGGAATATATCATTACTTACATCAAGCTTACTAGGAGCACTGTTATTAATAAATACCTTGCCCGGTCTTCCAATCACTTGGTTTCATGAGCTTGGTTAGACAAGAGCTTACCTGGGGTAAACCTTATTCGGCTATTAAGAACAAACTTGCTAGATATAGTGAACCCTGCCCGGGTATACACTAACTGGTGAACCTTGCTCGGATATGCATTAAAGAAGATTTCATGAAGATAACCTTGCCCGGTAGGCAAAATATCATGCCCGACTAAGTAAAACCTTACTCGGATATCTCAGGTGTGCTCGGTTCCATACTTAGCGATTTCTGAGGAGGTTGAGAAGATTCCAATCTTCCTTATGATCATTTTTAGATCAAATCTTGACTCAACAATCCTAAAACCCTAATCCTCATTCTATCTTTCCTTATTTGCCTACACACTCTAAAACACACACCTCCTTATCATTTCGGCCGAGAGAGAGAAGTGAGATCCGAGCCAAACGAACGTGATTCTTGTTAGATTCATCAATACCCAAGATAGATACAAGACCTAAGCTCATAACCAAGCTAAACCGTAACCTTAAAACACGTAAAGGTATGTCTTTTACCATAAAGTTTACGTTTTTATAAACGTTAATCTCGAAACATAGAACGGTAATAGATGGGGTGTAAATGAAATATAAAGTTGTAAACTTGATGCTAAAATGAACTTAATCGACATGCAAACATGTGCGGCTCGTCAAAAATGAACCCTTGATCTAGTATTAAACGTTTAGCCTCAAAGGTTCGTGCTTTATGTTACAAATGGGTCAAGTATGGGCCACAATCGGTCTAGGGAACGGTTGGGACTAAGGCCGAACCATAATAAGCGAATTTGGGTCATGAAACACATGTTTGGTTGATAAAACGAACCATGGCAGCAACAGCTCGCTACAGCAAGCTTGCTGTATAAGTTCGCTGCTGATTAAGTTCGCTGCTGATAAGTTCGCTCCAGTTAAGTTCGTCTGCAGCTAAGTTCGCTTAAGTTAAGTTCGCTTAAGTTAAGATCGCTTACATGTATGTTCGCTTACATTTACGCCTTCTGTAACGATTCAGGCAAAGTCAGGTATACCCTAGCCAGTATATACTATTTATGTGTTATTTAATAATGAATATATGAATTATAATGCGTTTATACGAGTATGTAAGATTCACTTTACGGATTATACTCGATTATACAGTTAATCGTATTGGAAATACGATTAGCCGATTAACGGTTACTGAAGCCCGAACAATCGGGGATTTCATTATAGACGAAATATATAATAATTAGTGATGTTTACGAAGTATTAAAGCTTCGGGATAAGTGAATTAAAGCACAGAAAAAGGATCTTCGATTTAATGGTACGTCGGTACATTAAACGAAACCTTTAATACCAAACCGAGCAAGAGACAATTGATCAAGCCGAAAAAGATGCACAATTATTAATAATATGATGTTTTAAGTTAATGAAAGTCATGGTTTAAGTTTTTAAAGTTTTTAAATTGGTTCTATATAAATTTCATTTTTAAGCCGAAAAACGACCGTTTTAACCTCGTTTCAAGCCGAATTAGACATTTAACCAAAAAACGAACTGAATCAAATTATCCAAAACATTATCCGGATTTCGAGAATCCAATTGTGTGGCTAGAAATGGAGAAGTGGGTCCCACCCCACCTCCCCATATGGACCGATCGGACTTAATGTCCTCATTCCATTATTATTTTCTTTTTTTCATCCAACTCAACTCAACAATCTTCATTCCTCTCAACCTATGAACTAAAACCCGAGACTCTAGCAAGAAAAACCGAGGTAAAGATCGTGTTATGTACGTGTTTATCTTTGTTTCTTGAGTTTTCTTGCAAGAAAAGGAGGTTTCCAAGTGAAAAAGGGTGAAAACCCGAGATGAAACCGATTCTTGCATGATCAAGTGATGTATACGGGTTATACAAGGGATCTTGGTCCAAGAAAGGAGTAAACGAACCAAAAACGAATTGTTACGGTTTAAATCTTTGTTTTTATATCATAACCGAAACCATGAAAGAAATGGCTTGATTGTGGGTGTAACTTGCTTGGTGTGGTATTATTGTGCTTGTAGGTGTTGTATCTAGTTGTTAGCAAAGGCTAGAAAGCGAGATTCTTGCGATTTGAAGCTAGAAACACAAGGTAGTTCGGTTTTTGTATGATTTATGTATTTTGGACAGATTGTGACTCGTTTGGAGTTAGGTCATGAAATTTTACAGAGGTTTTAGATACATGAAAATATGAGTTCTGTAAATTTTTGGTAATTTTTGGACAAAGGATGAATATTTGGTGAATTTAATGCTCGGTTTTGGCCAAAAATGGTGAAAAATAGTTAAATATCATGAAAAATTCTGGAAAATTCCAGATAAGCTTTTTATAACATGTATAAGTCACACACAAAATTTGAGGTCAGTTGGAGAAGTCTAAGTAGGCTTTTCGGTTAAACGAGTTCTAGGGTTTCCTAGCTCGGTTTTAGTGAAAATGGCATTTAGAAAAAGATTTTGGTTCTGAAAAAACTACAAGGGACTATGGAGATGGCAGGGGTCATCCAGGAAAAATTTGGGATTTTTCTAAGATCGTTTGGTATTTACGACATATTTAGTGTTTAAATGGTATTTAAAAATAGATAAATAAATTTTAAATATAAAAATTAACTCTGGAAATATTTTTATAAAATTCCCCACTGTCAAAAAGTGATTTGTGCCAAATTTCAAGATCCGGGATTAAACGGATAATTATTGGTGCAAAAACAAACTTTTAAAGCTTAAAACGCGTAAACCGGTAAAGTTCGCATAAGCGAGCTGACTGGTGTATAAAAATCCTAAAAATGAACTAATTTCATATAATTGAGTTAAACAAGTAAGAATGAATCATCCGAAAATAATTCGGATGATTTGAGCGTTTTTAACCTATTTAACAGTTTCCGGTACGCTAAAGACGGAAACGGGTCCCGCGGCCAATCGGGGCGTCTAAACCGAGCTCTAATTTCACAACTTTAAATAAAATATCAGTCAACCACTATTTTCGGGTCGTGTGTGACCAAACTCATTTTTGGAAACGTAAAAACGGATAACCGTGCTAGGCAAGCAAAACGGGGAAAACAAAATAATAGTAATTTTGACTGTTAAACTGTAAACGAATCACAATCTGAGTCCGGAGAAGTATATCTGGTTTAAAGTTATATTAATAGTGATTGTATAGTAACGAATTTAGGGATCGTATTACAGATCCGGATTAATAGCTCACATACCGTGTTACTTCTTGTTACGATAAGGTGAGTTTCACGAGCCCCTTTTTCTGAACTGTTTTTAAATATTTTCCCGGGGCGGAAAGCATGCTATTACTGAAATGTTTAAGTACATACTGAACGCATGGATTTGCGTGGATTTATATTTATTTTATTGTACGGGAATCGTATGGAAATGTACTAAGATGGTAATTGTCTGAGTTGCTAACATTCTAAGGCCCCGGAACACGAGTGATTAACTGAAAGCCGGTAGAGTGTGGATAGTACTATTGGTCTGAAAAACCCAACTGGTCCGGCATGGAATTGCTGATGTTTCCCAGCCAGTTGCACATGTCTATATTGGGTGTTATATTTATTTTGCTATGTAATGTTAGGCATAGCGGTTTGGGGCAGGTTCGTGGGCGGAGTATGCCACGGGGTTGTGTGTGATAGTCAGAGGTTTCACTTGTGGGCTCAGCATAATTACATCGCTAATATATGATTTATTATAATGAATTGTCAATGTTTATTTAAATCAGTGAAACTCACCAACTATTCGTAGTTGACCCGTTTTCTTTCCATGCTTTCTAGGTACTCCCAAACTGGAATAAGTGCTACCTGCTCGATGATGCGTGTTTTTGTGGAAGCTTAGTGATCATTTTGTATTAATTATGTTAATGTAATATTGGTAAAACTTATGTGCTATCGCCTAGACGGTAACTAAACTCGGAACAATGTAATATGATGTAAATTAATGTAGTGGTGTTTTCTTTATAAGCAATGCTGTTGATATCAGATGTGTCTGTTGCATCCCGTTTACGTTTCCGCTGCGGTTACGGGGTGTTACAGATCTTGGTATCAGAGCCATTGGTTATAAAGAATTAGGATGTCTTTAAAAGATACCTAAAATATAACCAGTAGCTCAAGTATTATAGGATCTGAATATCAACTAATAATATATAGTGACGAGATCTGGATGAACTTGGATGGACAAGTGAGTTATTATGGTCTGGAACATAATAACAGACTTGTCCGCACGAGGGAATTCAGGGGAAGTCACGGGGAACATTATTAGGTAAAATCGGCAACATATGTGTAAGTATATGATAATATTTTTATGTTACAAGGTTGTATAAGTGTGTGTATATTAATTTAATGATGATTTACATTATGGAAGGAGCTATATGTTTGCTAACTTGTGTACAGGTAAGGATGTCGAGGTCTCGAAGTTTGTCCATGGAGAGGACCCGGAGGAGGCCAGTTCCGGGAACTCTAGGAGTTTACGCTTAGCTTCCAGCACTGAGCCTACTGAGACTAGCCATAGGAGTGCTAGCTTGTCCTCCCCTGCTAGGGTTGCCAGATCCCCCACCCCACCCGCACCACAGGTCACCCCTACCCCTCCCAGACCCGGTCCCCGCCTCACGGCGCGGATCAGTGCCCCTTATGTCCCACCTACCTTTACCCCACCCAGACCCACTTACCACAAGGGCGAGTCCTCCCGCCTCCAGCCTGAGCCTGTGCCTCCACCCGTGTGGGGTACCCCTAGTCCGGAGAGGGATGAGCGTCCCTCCTCCGAGGCTGCATGGCTTCGAGTGCTCTATGAGCAGGGGGTTGATCACACCGTCGCTTTGACGGTGGGTATTCAGAGGAGGAATCACTTGGCGGACTGCGTACTGGACAGCCAGTACGCGATTGGCCAGCTGAGGAGGGAGGGTGCATTCTCCCAGTGGATGATTGACCGGATGGAGACACGGATCCGGGGTTTGATGAAGGTGTTAGTGGTGATGATGGCAGTGTTGGTGTGGTTGGTATACCACCATGTTTAGTCATGTTAGGGTGGTAGTACTCAAGGTCCACTTTTTGATACTCTGTGTAAGCAGTTAGTGGCGATGCTAACATAGAGTGAATCTTGGGTAGTTATAGTACAGCCACTAGCCCATAGGGGGTATTTTTTTTTGGGAATATCATTGTAGATACTTTTGGTGTATCATTCAAGCTCTGACCCATAGCGGGTTATATCGAAATGATGCCGATGTAGGACCGATGTATGAAAACTTGATCTATGGGCTGATGTTTAGGAAATGTGTACTGATGCTTATGTAATATGTACTAATGTTTATTAATGAATGGAATATGTGTTGTGTATTGAGATTGGAAATTGTATTAATTGTATGTATTTTCTTAATGTTGTGTAGAATGGCACCAAAACGGTCATCTCAAATGTCAGAAGTGGATGTGAGTCGTCTGATTGCTCGGCAGTTAGAGGCGGCGATACCGGATATAGTATCGCGCATCGCTGCCAGTATTAATAATACGACCAATCCAGGCCACCGTCGCCTCATCCATAACATCATCAAGATCTGAGTCAGCCACCGTCGTAGCTGCTCTAGTAATACGCACAGTCGAGACACGTTCAACTGGGATCCGAACGTTCTCCTCTGGATCCACCCGATCCATATCGAAGAATCCTTGACCTCCGAATTCTGCATCAAGGTCCACTTCCTCCTCCGGTGACACAACAGGAGCAGCAGGTATAGCATGAGATGCTCCTGCCTGTTGTGGTGCCGGGTCTCTGAACTCATCCCCACGAGCTGGCACATACCCCGGGTTTATTAAGTACCCAAAGAGTGGAGTATGCCTTGGACGCAGTTCAGGCTTGCTCCTCGCACTGGATGTTCGGCATTGAGCGAAGATACGTTTGCTCACACTCTCCACGTATCGTATTGGACGTCGTTGAGGCAACGTGGGAGCAACATGATTCAAGATCATATGAATGAATCTTGGATACATGATGAACCTCTCACGGGCCATCGCTCTTCTCTGTCTATCGATCTCATAAAAGACCATCTGACTAAAGCTATAACGTTTGTTATAAGTCAGAGCAGTCATTGCTGACTGCATGGTCGCACCCATACCATCAGTGCCCGCCTTCCTCCCAGACATGCAGACAATCATTACGTGCATGAGGAAGCGCCACTGATCAAGTAGGAAACCCTTCCTCCGTTGTGTATCGCCCAATGGACCAGAATAGCCCATTCGTAGAAATGCTCCATCGCGGAACGGAGCAACAAACTCTGTAGGGTCATCCCTAGTCTCCTCTCCAAAACGTAAAGCCACCCGTATTTGTTCAGAAGAGAACTGAACTTATTGATTGTTGACGGTTGCTCGCATAACCGGGGGCTCAACGCGGCAATCGTATTCCACTGTCTGCCAAAAATCCTCAATATTGGGTAAGGAAATCGGCAGAGTCGTAGTGATTGCGTGGAATATCCTCGAGCGAAGGAGGAATGTGATTATCTCGCGGTAATCCTCCACACCACTCGCTTCCGGATCTAAGGTGATGAACATGTTGTGACCTGGGAAGAATTGCCTCTGATTATCTCCTCCGTCATCTCCTCCAGCACCTCCAGCACCGGCAACAGCAGCCATATCTGCAACAAACGAACCAAGTTAGATAAACGTTAAGGCATAACACAAGTTCGCTTGTTACCATGAGCGAAGTTGTGATAAAATCTGTATAGACGAAGTTAAGGTTGGGGCGAAGTTGGGAACAACTTCGCTTCATCTTTAAGTTCGTCTAATAATTAATAAATAAAAAGGTCCAGGCGAAGTTAATGATAACTTCGCCTCACCACAACATCGCCTCAGGCGTAATTGAGCCTCAGGCGAAGTTACGGATAACTTCGCAGAAACCCTAAGTTCGCCTGAATCTGAAACGGCGACAGTAAGGTCGATTCAACATCGAAAATCTGGTGTTTCGGTCAATTTTGACGATTAAGAACTCCCAAACACAAGATATTAAGGATATTTAGACGATCAGGTTGTTCATGAACACGTAAAAACAAGTTTTAAAATCCGGTTCAAAAATCCATCGGTCCGAGGTATTGAAACAGGTCGAAACGACCTTTGTTAAGCATTGACAACACGATGTACCGACACCACGAACCTTGAAATCGAAACGAAATCTGGAAAAAAGAACAAGGAATTGGAAAACAACAAGTTCGCTGAAAACTGGTTAAGTTCGCCGGAATAAGTTCGCTTAGATCTGTGAATAATGAATCGTTTGACCTTTGAAAATCCTTATATAGGGTCAGAGATTATACAAGAGAAGTTACGGTAGGCGAAGTTATTCACAAGTTCGCCTGTTTAACAACTTCGCCTATATTTACAAAATCAAACCTTATAATTCGAAAATTTTGCAATTAAGTTCTAAAACTTCCCTTTAAGAATTAAATGACACGATCAAGTCCAAGTAACCAGATACAAAATTATAAAACTACCTAAGTACAAGAAACTTTTTTAAAAAAAAAGTATAAGGGATCAAATTTCAGTCTCGATAGGGACTACTACGTTTTAGAAAAGATCCGAACAGAAATCATACTAATTACGTGACTGTCACATAGATCCGTGTTTAGCTGTATTATGACATAAAGAAACAGGTTGTAAGCAGGTAAATAACTTAAGATGGTTTTCATCGTTTCTGTGATACGAGTTAGGTTCAATTATGCCTCAAAATTTAAGTGGGCAACAACTCAGAGATTATGATGCCTCCTATCTATTCTCAAAGCATATTTGGCTTTCCCCAAGTCACCCCGAATTGACCTCGACCCATAGTGTCTGATTAAGTTTGTAAGTACTCTTCATCTGCTTCCCGTTCTCTTTCTTACTCCATGATTGAGAAGTCTTGACATTTTCAGCTCTAGAATGTTTTCATAACTCATAACTTTTTTTTTTTTTTTTTTTTTTTTTATGATAAACATTTACATAGACTTCAGAGTAGTAAACAACTGCAAGTCCCGAATCTGGATCACTGCAGTTTCTTGAAATGCTATCTTCACGGGAATCAGAACACTTACGGGCTCGTGTATGACTGGGTAATCGCTTTTCTGCCTATCATTCGGAAAGATATATATGGAGACATGCAAAACTCGTAAGGAGTTTCCACGTAAAATCAAGTAGATTTAGTTTGTATCACATCTACTTTTACGCACCATAAAAAGCTACCATGACATACAATGACTGTTCTAAAGCCTTTTAAGCCTAATAACTTCACTAGTTAAGCACACAGAATCAGTATATTTATCATTTTCCAAGGTTGGATCAATTTTCTGTTAAACATAGCAAACGAACTTCTTACGAAGTAGCAGACTTGAAAAATAATTTCATTTCCCTTTAAAAATTTTTAACATTAATCGCCCTGACCAAAACAAAGTCTTCAGTTAAACGGCTATCCCGAAGATCCAATGGATCAGCTGGACCGACCACATACTAGTATGTGTCCTTCTAACTAAGTATGATCGACTAATTTTAAGCGAAAGAATGAAAACTCATCATAAACCACCCCGGTCACTTTCAGTCATCTGGTTAATGGCTATCCTCAAATTCTACAAGTAGAAAATGAGGACCAAACATATCCTACGACATGTCCTTCAAACTGAGGTAACCGACATAATTCTAAGCGATAGTGACGTTTTTTTTTTTTTTAAACGAACATAAAAAGCATGGTTACTCGGGATTGATCATCCCATTCAGCTCAATAAGGTTTTGAAATCTTGTTTTGTCAAACGCTTTAGTATAAAGATCAGCGAAATTATCAAGCGTATCCACCTTTTCAAGCACAATCAGTTTCTTCTCAGCACAATCCCGTATAAAATGATGACGTATGTCAATATGTTTAGTTTTACTGTGCTTCACGGGATTGTTAGTTACTGAGATAGCAGCTGTGTTATCAATGCAAATAGGAGTAAGTAAGAAATTCAGACCATAGTCGCGCAACTGTTGTTGAATCCAAAGAACCTGGGAGCAGCAGTTGGATGCTGCCATGTATTCTGCTTCACAGGTTGAAATTGCGACTGAAGTCTGCTTCTTGCATTGCAACGACACCAATCTGCCACCAAGAAACTGACATCCTCCAGTTGTTGACTTCCGACTCTGATTGCACCCTCCATAATCAGAATCTGTGTAAGCGACTAGCTCCAAGTGCTCTGATACCAATTGTAGGTTCCCTGGACGGATCGCACGAGATATCTCGGTCTACTCAGGTGCGGAATCCCTGCGTAGATCGTTACGAATATAGAACACGAATCACACGAACACACGAAACGAACACACGTTATATATTATAACTCAAACACGTGATGTAATATCACTGTTACAGACTCTCGTCCTCACGTTACAATGAACTTGAACAACTGACACGAACTTAAACAACGATTACAAACCAAGCCGTAACCTAGGACTATTTATACACGACAACTTCGCCTGGCATGTTCAGGCGAAGTTGTCCATAACTTCGCTTGACTAACAAGTTCGCCTGTTAAGCGAACTTGTCAGTAACTTCGCTTAAACATACAAAACATAATTAAACATTACAGACTCGATTACAGACACTAGACTATGAACTACTGACATTATGCACCAACAACGAACCGCACTGAGCCGACTCCTGCCGCAAAGGGGTGTTCAATCAAAGATTTTATGTTGGGCAAGCCCCTAGAATTTAGCGGGTCGGAGGGACCAAATGGGTTGGTTAAGTGGATTGAGAAATTACAGGCCGTTGTGAACATCAGCAACTGCCCTGAGGATTACGTTGTTAAGTATGCTACTTGCACGTTCACGGACCATGCCTTGACATGGTGGAACACAATAGTGCAAACTCGCGGTCAGGCAGCGACAAACCGCATGACCTGGGCAGAGCTCAAGGCCCTTGTACTGGAACATTTCTGTCCGAAAAACGAACTGCAGAAATTAGAAAACGAATTGTGGAACCTGGAGATGCAGGGGGCAGACCACTTGGGTTATACGAACCGATTTAATGAGTTGTCACGATTGGTGACATGGTTGGTCACCCCAGAGTCAAAGAGGGTTGAGCGTTATATATGGGGACTAACTCCAATAGTAAGGAGTATAGTCAACTTTGGGGGACACAAGACGTTTGAGGGTGTGGTGACGCAAGCTGGTATCGTCACGTACGATTTCGTGAGGAGTGGGTCACTGAAGGTGGCAGGAGAGTCTGCTGGGGGAAAGCGGGGTACGTATGATAATAGGACCCAGGAGAAGCAGCAAAATAAACGTGCTAGGCCCGCTGCCCAGAACTACGCCATGACTAGTTCAGGCGGAAGGCAGGAATCGCAGAAAGGGACGTTCCCTAAGTGTGGGAAATGCGGTTACCAGCATGGTGGCGTGTGAAAGGAGGTAGTGTGCCACCGGTGTGGCAAGAATGGGCACTACGCACCGAGTTGTAGGAGGAACCTGAACAATCTGAACCGACAACCGCAACCTATCAGTGCGCAGCCATTTAGGACCCAACCAGCCCGACAACAATACCCACAAGGAAACCAAATGATGACCACCAGCCGTGCTTGCTTTGAATGCGGTAGCACAGATCACTTCAAAAGGAACTGTCCGAAACTGAACCAGGGAGGAAATGGGAGAAAAACAGTGGGTCAGGCATCGTCGTCCAATCCGGCGAGAGGCCGAGCTTTTGTGATGGGGGCGAACGAAGCACGCCAGGACCCCAGTGTAGTGACAGGTACATTCCTCGTCTCTGATCATTACGCTTCTGTATTATTTGATACAGGCGCCGATAGAAGTTTTGTCTCTGTTAATTTTCTATCGATAGCAAACTTTCCGATTAGTGAAACCATAGAACCTTACACTGTAGAAGTCGCTAACGGTAAAACCATGATAGTTAATCAGATAGTTCGGAATTGCCCTTTTATTCTGAACGATCAATCCTTCCTGATTGACTTATTACCGGTAGAATTAGGTAGTTTTGACGTGATAGTGGGAATGGATTGGTTAGCACGTAACAAAATGGAAATAAACTGTGAAAAGAAAATCGTCAAGATCCGGGTGTCGGATGACGAAGAGGTGTTAGTGCAAGGAGAGAATTCAGGCACAATGATACCATTTATATCCCACCTCAAGGTGTTAAAATATATACGCCAAGGATGCGTGGCGTATCTAGCGAGCTTGACGGCCACAGATTCTGAGGAGAAACGGGTGGACGATATCCCGGTGGTACGCGAATTTCCACAAGTTTTCCCAGAAGAACTTCCTGGACTACCGCCAACCCGACAGGTCGAATTCAGAATCGATTTAATACCTCAAGCTGGCCCTGTTGCTAAAGCACCCTACCGACTTGCACCGTCCGAGATGCAAGAATTATCCAATCAGTTGCAGGAATTGTTGGATAAAGGATTTATACGTCCTAGTCATTCCCCGTTGGGTGCACCTGTATTATTCGTGAAAAAGAAGGACGGGAGCCTTAGAATGTGCATTGATTACAGGGAGTTGAACAAGTTAACAATCAAAAATAGGTACCCTCTTCCCCGAATTGATGATCTGTTTGACCAGCTGCAAGGTGCGAGCTATTTCTCGAAAATCGATCTTAGATCGGGATACCATCAGATTAGGATTCAGGAAGAAGATATCCCAAAAACCGCATTCCGGACTCGCTACGACCATTACGAGTTCTTAGTTATGCCTTTTGGGCTAACAAATGCGCCGGCAGTGTTCATGGACCTCATGAATCGAGTCTGTAAACCTTATCTCGACAAATTCGTCATCGTGTTTATTGACGATATTCTGATTTACTCGAAAAGTAAAGAAGAGCACGAGCAACACTTAAGAATAATTTTAGAGCTTCTGAATCAGGAGAAGTTGTATGCAAAATTCTCCAAGTGTAACTTCTGGTTACAAGAAGTGCAATTCCTCGGTCACGTTGTAAACCATCAAGGAATACACGTTGATCCGAGTAAGGTTGAAGCAATTAAGAATTGGCAAGCGCCTAAATCGCCAAAGGAAATCCGCCAATTCTTAGGCTTAGCTGGATATTATCGTCGATTTATAGAGAACTTTTCCAGCATCGCCCAACCTTTAACTCTCCTGACTCAAAAGGATCGAAGGTATGAATGGGGAGAAGAGCAGGAAACGGCGTTTCAAACGCTAAAACAAAAATTGTGCCAAGCGCCGATTTTAAGTCTCCCCGATGGAGACGATGGTTTTGTCGTGTATTGTGACGCATCGCGTAGAGGGTTAGGATGCGTGTTGATGCAGAATAATAAGGTTATAGCATATGCTTCCCGACAGTTAAAAGTATATGAAAAGAATTACACTACTCACGACTTAGAACTGGGAGCGGTTATCTTCGCACTTAAAATCTGGAGACATTATCTCTACGGTACGAAGTGCACCATCTTCACCGATCATAAAAGTTTGCAACACATATTCGATCAGAAAGAACTGAATATGAGACAACGAAGATGGGTCGAGTTTTTGAGCGATTATGACTGTGACATCCGTTATCACCCCGGCAAGGCTAACGTTGTAGCCGATGCCTTGAGTAGGAAAGATCGGGTTAAGCCATTGTGAGTGCGAGCGCTGGGGATGATAGTCCAGTCAAACCTTTCGGACCTGATTCGAGTCGCTCAACGTGAGGCGTTGAAAGAGGAACAATTGGAAAATGAGGGACTTTACGGCAAAGAGAAGAATTTCGAACAGCGCGTGGACGAAATTCTCTATTTCAAAAATCGGGCTTGGATCCCGACCCTCCATGACCTTCGTGAATGAATCATGGACGAAGCGCATAGATCGAAATATTCCATACATCCGGGATCGGATAAGATGTACAAGGATGTGAAGGAGTTCTACTGGTGGCCGGGTATGAAAAAGGACATGGCAACGTATGTCGGTAAGTGTACGACTTGTGCGAGAGTTAAGGCAGAGCACCAGAAACCCTCGGGGATGTTACAACAACCGGAGATTCCCGAATGGAAGTGGGAGCAAATCACGATGGATTTTGTGACACATCTCCCTAAAACGTCCCGAGGACATGATGCAATTTGGGTAATCGTGGATCGATTAACCAAATCGGCACATTTTATCCCGATTAGGAATAATTATAACACTGAGAGACTTGCGCAGATTTATATAAATGAAATTGTGTCTCGTCATGGGATACCCATCTCAATCATCTCCGATCGGGATAGCCATTTCACCTCCAAGCTTTGGCAAGCTGTGCAAGAAGCGCTGGGAACGCGTATTGATCTAAGCACAACTTACCACCCTCAGACCGATGGTCAGTCTGAGAGGACCATCCAAACCCTGGAGGATTTGCTTCGTGCATGCGTACTGGATTTTAAGGGAAATTGGGATCAACATCTCCCACTCGTTGAATTTTCCTATAATAACAGTTACCATAGCAGTATAAAGGCAGCGCCTTACGAAGCATTGTATGGTCGGAAGTGACGATCACCACTCTGTTGGACTGAAGTGGGCGACACTCAGGTTATTAGATCAGACCTGGTCCAGGAAACGACCAGCAAAATCCTTGAAATTAGGAACAATCTGAAGGCCGCGCGGGATCGGCAGAATAGTTATGCCGATACCCGTAGAAAACCGTTGTCGTTTGAGAAAGGTGATAAAGTGTATTTAAAGGTATCGCCTTGGAAGGGTGTAGTCAGATTTGGGAAGGCAGGGAAGTTAGCCCCGAGATATATTGGACCATTTAATATTACTGCAAAAATCGGTCCCGTAGCATACCGATTAGAGCTACCCGATGAACTGAGTGCAGTTCACAACGTGTTTAACGTATCAAACTTGAAAAGATGTCTGGCGAATGTGACATCGGTGTTACCTTTAGAGGGTGTCCAAATAAATGATAAGCTCAATTTCGTAGAGGAACCCATAGAAATAGTAGACGGGAAAATCAAGCAACTTAGACACAACAAGATTTCGTTGGTCAAAGTTAGATGGAATTCGCATCGAGGCCCAGAATATACATGGGAACGAAAGGACGAATTCCGGAAGAAATACCCCTATCTATTTCCTCAAAAGGAAGTAGTCGACGCGTAAAATTTCGAGGACGAAATGTCTTTTACGGGGGGAGAATGTAACGATTCCGGCAAAGTCAGGTATACCCTAGCCGGTATATACTATTTATGTGTTATTTAATAATGAATATATGAATTATAATGCGTTTATACGAGTATGAAAGATTCACTTTACGGATTATACTCGATTATACAGTTAATCGTATTGGAAATACGATTAGCCGATTAACGGTTACTGAAGCCCGAACAATCGGGGATTTCATTATAGACGAAATATATAATAATTAGTGATGTTTACGAAGTATTAAAGCTTCGGAATAAGTGAATTAAAGCACAGAAAAAGGATCTTCGATTTAATGGTACGTCGGTACATTAAACGAAACCTTTAATACCAAACCGAGCAAGAGACAATTGATCAAGCCGAAAAAGATGCACAATTATTATTAATATGATGTTTTAAGTTAATGAAAGTCATGGTTTAAGTTTTTAAAGTTTTTAAATTGGTTCTATATAAATTTCATTTTTAAGCCGAAAAACGACCGTTTTAACCTCGTTTCAAGCCGAATTAGACATTTAACCGAAAAACGAACTGAACCAGATTATCCAAAACATTATCCGGATTTCGAGAATCCAATTGTGTCGCTAGAAATGGAGAAGTGGGTCCCACCCCACCTCCCCATATGGACCGATCGGACTTAATGTCCTCATTCCATTATTATTTTCTTTTTTTCATCCAACTCAACTCAACAATCTTCATTCCTCTCAACCTATGAACTAAAACCCGAGACTCTAGCAAGAAAAACCGAGGTAAAGATCGTGTTATGTACGTGTTTATCTTTGTTTCTTGAGTTTTCTTGCAAGAAAAGGAGGTTTCCAAGTGAAAAAGGGTGAAAACCCGAGATGAAACCGATTCTTGCATGATCAAGTGATGTATACGGGTTATACAAGGGATCTTGGTCCAAGAAAGGAGTAAAACGAACCAAAAACGAATTGTTACGGTTTAAATCTTTGTTTTTATATCATAACCGAAACCATGAAAGAAATGGCTTGATTGTGGGTGTAACTTGCTTGGTGTAGTGTTATTGTGCTTGTAGGTGTTGAATCTAGTTGTTAGCAAAGGCTAGAAAGCGAGATTCTTGCGATTTGAAGCTAGAAACACAAGGTAGTTCGGTTTTTGTATGATTTATGTATTTTGGGCAGATTGTGACTCGCTTGGAGTTAGGTCATGAAATTTTACAGAGGTGTTAGATACATGAAAATATGAGTTCTGTGAGATTTGGGAAATTTTGGACAAAGGATGAATATTTGGTGAATTTAATGCTCGGTTTTGGCCAAAAATGGTGAAAAATAGTTAAATATCATGAAAAATTCTGGACAATTCCAGATAAGCTTTTTGTAACATGTATAAGTCACACACAAAATTTTAGGTCAGTTGGAGAAGTCTAAGTAGGCTTTTCGGTTAAACGAGTTCTAGGGTTTTCTAGCTCGGTTTTAGTGAAAATGGCATTTAGAAAAAGATTTTGGTTTTGGAAAAATTACAGGGGCCTATGGAGATGGCAGGGGTCATCCAGGAAAAATTTGGGATTTTTCTAAGATCGTTTGGTATTTACGACATATTTAGTGTTTAAATGGTGTTAAAAAATTGATAAATAAATTTTAAATATAAAAATTAATTCTGGAAATATTTTTATAAAATTCCCCACTGTCAAAAAGTGATTTGTGCAAAATTTCAAGATCCGGGATTAAACGGATAATTATTGGTGCAAAAACAAACTTTTAAAGTTTAAAACGCGTAAACCGGTAAAGTTCGCATAAGCGAGCTGACTGGTGTATAAAAACCCTAAAAATGAACTATTTTCATATAATTGAGTTAAACAAGAAAAAATGAATCATCCGAAAATAATTCGGATGATTTGAGCGTTTTTAACCTATTTAACAGTTTCCGTTACACTAAAGACGGAAACGGGTCCCGCGGCCAATCGGGGCGTTTAAACCGAGCTCTAATTTCACAACTTTAAATAAAATATCAGTCAACCACTATTTTCGGGTCGTGTGTGACCAAACTCATTTTTGGAAACGTAAAAACGGATAACCGTGCTAGGCACGCAAAACGGGGAAAACAAAATAATAGTAATTTTGACTGTTAAACTCTAAACGAATCACAATCTGAGTCCGGAGAAGTATATCTGGGTTAAAGTTATATTAATAGTGATTGTATAGTAACGAATTTAGGGATCGTATTACAGATCCGGGTTAATAGCTCACATACTGTGTTACTGCTTGTTACGATAAGGTGAGTTTCACGAGCCCCTTTTTCTGAACTGTTTTTAAATATTTTCCCGGGGCGGAAAGCATGCTATTACTGAAATGTTTAAGTACATACTGAACGCATGGATTTGCGTGAATTTATATTTATTTTATTGTACGGGAATCGTACGGAAATGTACTATGATAGTAATTGTCTGAGTTGTTAACATTCTAAGGCCCCGGAACACGAGTGATTAACTGAAAGCCGGTAGAGTGTGGATAGTACTATTGGTCTGACAAACCCAACTGGTCCGGCATGGAATTGCTGATGTTTCCCAGCCAGTTGCACATGTCTATATTGGGTGTTATATTTATTTTGCTATGTAATGTTAGGCATAGCGGTTGGGGCAGGTTCGTGGGCGGAGTATGCCACGGGGTTGTGTGTGATAGTCAGAGGTTTCACTTGTGGGCTCAGCATAATTACATCGCTAATATATGATTTATTATAATGAATTGTCAATGTTTATTTAAATCAGTGAAACTCACCAACTATTCGTAGTTGACCCGTTTTCTTTCCATGCTTTCTAGGTACTCCCAAACTGGAATAAGTGCTACCTGCTCAATGATGCGTGTTTTTGTGGAAGCTTAGTGATCATTTTGTATTAATTATGTTAATGTAATATTGGTAAAACTTATGTGTTATCGCCTAGACGGTAACTAAACTCGGAACAATGTAATATGATGTAAATTAATGTAGTGGTGTTTTCTTTATAAGCAATGCTGTTGATATCAGATGTGTCTGTTGCATCCCGTTTACGTTTCCGCTGCGGTTACGGGGTGTTACACCCTCTTGCAAAAACAAGAGAGTTAAAATAATAATTTAAAATCCTAATGGAAAATACGTTATGACTGTTAACGAAAACAAAAATTTTCCAAGCTGACTTGGCAGCTTAACCCCAGCCAGGGGCTTTGCCCCTTCGACCCCGCTAGGGGCTGCCGCCCCTAGAACCCGGCTGCCAGGGGCGCTGCCGCCGGACCCCCGTCTGTTGAGAGTTATAATTAAACCAGAAATACAATATGGAAAGTGATAGTAATTAATACGCGTAATTGTTTTACAATTAGTCGTGCTCAATTAAAGAAAGGGATTACAATTAACGGTGAATGTAACCGCATTCAGGTGAGTTTCTGGCCCCACTTCCTTGTTATGTTTCCGGGGCCGTGTGCATACTCGATGTGATTTGTTAATACACTTACCTTAAGTGGTAAGTGTATGTTTTATATAATTTATGTATGAATGAATGCTTGATGATGCATGAACGATCTTCGGATATTGCATGTATCGTCAAGGGATAGTTTAATGATATGATTGGTATATAGATATATGATGTGTGTACGTATGGAAGTTATAATTATGAACGTAGAGAAAGGTATGGAAGGTATGGTTAGAAAGGGAACGGACCCTAATACAATCCGCGAATGTAGGGAACGTACCCTAATAATATCCGCGAAAGTAGGGAACGAACCCTAATAATGTCCGCGAATGTAGGGAACAGACCCTAATAATATCTGCGAATGTTTTAGGACGAAGTATATGTATATGTGTATGTGTATCAAGGTAAGAAGGAAAGTATGGTAGCATGAACGTATGAAGAAAGGTAAAGAACTATGTATGTATATGCACCTACGGGTGCGTATATAAGAATGTGTATGGAAGTATTGTATGTTGCCTGATTAACTAGAACTCACTCAGCGTAGCTGACTATTAGTATGCATGTAGGTGAGTAGGATGAGGCAGCTCGCTTGAGGGGAACACGTGGCATCGAATAAGAGGTTGGCATCGGAAGACTCAAGACGTTTATGTTTAATGTTGTTTATTTTGAAAGACAAGTTGTTGCTTAAGACAAGTTATGTAATTTTTATGAAAGTTTTTATATTCTGCGTATGTTTTTATTAACTCTGATGATTATAACTATGTTGATGAGTAAATCCAACGTCCAAATGTGAGGTACCGGTAATGGGGCCTTACAAACTGTCGCAATACTTACACCAGAAACAACAGTGGTTTTAACCATGCTGGTACCAAAAATAGTACCAACGACCACAACTGTTTCACTACCACCAGCACCACTTCCACTTGCACCATCAACAATCTTAACTCCGCCGCTGATGCAATGTGGAAGTATTAGAAAAAGGTGTTAGGTTTTTCAAAGTTTTGTTCACATAATGTTGAGTTTAAATTTATGAAAATGATTATTATCTTAACTAAGCCACACACAATATAGGCAAGTGTACATATCGTATATGTGGTAAACTTTAGGTAAGCACCAAGTATCGATCCACGGACACACTTATACAGGTTTACTACTAAATCGTTGTATTTATTTAACCGAAAGTAAAGATTATTTTTGTTTTGGTTTTGGTTTTTAGTAAATATGTCCTAGTAGAAATAAATTAAAAGACAATTTTTGCGTTTTTTATATTTTAATGTGGAAAAAAAATCAAAGATAAAATGGTATCATATTGGTTAAAACTCTTCTTAACTAGGTTTAATAGTTGATTAGTAAACATGTGATCATGAGCTTGCTATGGTAATTAAATGTAAGAATAGAGTACTTAGTCTTGTTATACCATGATAATTAAAGAATGAGATGACTCTTGACCAATTTGACTAAAACATCGTCTTGTATAAGAAAGTGGTTTTAAATAAAGATAAGTTAACTCACTTTAAAATTGAGACATTACCTTAAATTACTATGTGAATTGTCCTTGATACTTTATTAAATAATCTTTGTATTATGCCTAAAATTCCAATTAAGATTAGTTGAGTCTTAAAGGATTAACCTTGAATTACCAAGTCTTAACCCCCACAAATCTTGAACAATTATAGAACCCATGTAATAACCACTCAAGAGTTGCTTTAAATTGGTTATATTGCACACTCACTTAACGAGTAATTGACCGATCTTAGTGGATTAACACCAACAATCCGTTTCCACAACATTGTTGATAATTCTCATTCTAAAATGGCCAATTACTATTAATATTCCATTTGGGCCATGTCAATATTATGATTCATGTTTTTCCCCCAACCAAGCCCTTACAAGAATGACGATTTCTCGACTTATCATCAAGCTTGGAATCTTGACGGCTCTTTAAAATTTTCTTAAGTTATTCCCCAAACCCTCACAAGAGTGACAATTCCCCGGCTTATCGTTAGGATCGGCGTTTGGTTGTTGATTTTAAGGATTCTTAATTTATCAACCAAGTCCTCACAAGAATAGCGATTTCTCGACTTATCATCAAGTTATTGATCTTAGTGTCATTTTAAGGTTCGACAAGGCTTTGCAAGACTAGAAATTTCTCGGCTTATTGTCAAGCTCAGCACTTGGGGTATCTTTTAATAGTATTTTAATGTTCCTTATCAAGTGATAATTGCAGCACAATCATTAGTAATTAAAAACCGGTCACATGTCTTACTAGCATTATCAAACTTTAATTAAGATTCATTATACATCAAGATGATCCTATGAAAGTTTAGCCATTAATAGATATAATGATAGTTATCAAAGTAATAGATTCAAGCATGATCAAGTTGAAACAAGCCAACCAATTTGGATAACTAATCTTTGATGCTAATGACTTCTCCCAAAAGCTTAATCTCCTTGATCTTCAAGTGTTGGAAGGATGGGATTGATTCCCTTATTAATGGTGGTGAAAGGAAGTGGTTGGGGAGTATTGAATGCTCCTCCAAAGGGTGTTCAAGTCCATTAAATGAAGTAGAAGAGCATTCAATTTATAGGCTGATCAAACCCTCAAGGCATAGTCGTTCTAATCAAGGCACAACCGTTTCGCTAATTTTGTCCTGCTGTGTAAATTGCATTTCTGATTGTACAGATCAAGGGTAACACGGCCGTGCACCCGTACTAAGCAAGGCACGGCCGTGTTGAGTTCCACAACAGTCCAAGCTCTCCCTATTTTGTCTTCTTCTCTAGTTCTGAAGGCATGGGCGTGTTTTGCGAAGGCATGGCCGAGTTTTGCTTCAAAACCACCTTATTTTTCTTTTCCTATTGCCTTTGATAACATGGGATGTGTCCTGGTTAATATGGCCATGTCTTGACTTCCTGATTTTTGTCTTTACGTCGTATGCTCTAGGCAAGCTTTGAACAAACTATTCAAAACAACACGTCTACGAAGCTAAACATCTCGAGAAGTTTCAGAAAGTCCCGACAATCCATAAAAGAAAAATGTGTCAGTATATGATTTTTAAAACTATGGGTTGCTCTTATGAGCTTCATTTTATGAAAAACGTCACATGCTCGCAATGTTCACACACACTCGGCTTAATATCTGGACATACATCTAATGTTGTATGTATAAACACTCTTAGCCAAGATACGACTTACATAAAATATGCTTGTTGAGAGATTAATTCTCCGCCGACCTTGTGAAGCACCACATGCGTCAAAAGACATTATATTTTCAAAGGTTTTGGTATGTAGGTGATATGTTATGTCAGCCATTTTTGGTAAGGTTATTTGAGAGGGTACGACAAATCAAGCTTCCTTTCAGTATTCTTTTTCTTCTCCTTGTCTTTGCTCCATTCTTCGTTCCAAAGTGTGGTGAATCAGCATTTTTTTATTATTATTATTTTATTTTTTTACAGTCCTAATGACTCTTTTCAGGTCACATCATCAAGACCGGTTTTATCCAAGATATGAATCAGCTCCTCCAAATTCTTATGTTGAACATAACTCCCAACTCTAATGGATTGTTCGGCTTTGAGCCTAATAGCCCCCACTTTCATTAGTTTAGTATATTCGTATTGAGATTGAGTTTGACTTACTCAACATCTTCCTTCGTGGAACCCATTTCCGTAGAATAAACATCATTCATATCTCTTTGCTCATCTTTATATTGCGCTTTTGGAAATCCCACAAAATGGTGGCCTTTGTTCCTCTTAGCGCCACGTTTTCAACACCTCAATGCTAAAGAGAAAAAGTTTCTCCCTAGGTTTGATAGTTGATTAGTAAACATGTGATCATGAGCTTGCTATGGTAATTAAATGTGAGAATAACATAGTTATTCTTGTTATTCCATGATATTTAAAGAAAGAGATGACTCTTGACCCATTTGACTAAAACATCATTTTATGTAAGCAAATGATTTTAAATAAAGATAAGTTAACTCACTTTAAAGATGAGACAACCCCTTACATTACTAAGTAAATTATCCTTGATACTTTAGTAAAATAACCTTTGTAATATACCTAAATGACCAATTAAGATAAGTTGAGTCTTAAAGGATTAACCTTGAATCACCAAATCTTAAACTGCACAACTCTCTAACAATTATAGGATTCATATAATAACCGCTCTCATTCTAAATTGGTCAATTACTATTAATAATTCATTTGGTCCATGTCAATATTAAGATTTATGTTTATTCCCTAACCAAGCCCTTACAAGAATGGCGATTTCTCGACTTATCATCAAGTTCGGGATCTTGTTGTTTATTTTAAAGTTCACCAAGTCTTTGCAAGACTAGCAATTTCTCGGCTTATCGTCGAAGTTAGCACTTGGGGTATTTTTTATGAGTATTTTAATGTTCCTAATCAAGTGATAATTGCATAACAACCATCAGTTATTAAAAACCGATCACATGTTTTACTTACATTACCAAATTTTAATTAAGATTCATTATAAACCAAGATGATACTATGGAAGTGTAGCCACTGATTGACATAATGTTAGTCGTCAAAGTAATAGATACAAAAATGATCAAATTGAAACAATCTAACCAATTTGGATGACTAATCTTTGATGCTAATGACTTCTTCCAAAATCTTAATCTTCTTTATCATCAAGTGTTGGATGGATGGAATTGATTCCCTTATTAATGGTGGTGTAAGGAATGATTGGAGATTATTGCATGCTCCTCCAAGGGGTGTTCAAGTCCATTAAATGAAGGATAAGAGCATTCAATTTTTGGGCTAATCAGAACCTTATGGCACGGCCGTTCTAAGCAAGGCACGACCGTGTCACCAATTTGGTCCCGCTGCATTAATTGTTATGTCAGATCGTACAACTCAAGGGTAACATGGCCGTGCTAAGCAAGACACGGCTTTGTTGAGTTCCACAACAGTCCAAACTCTTCCTATTTTTTCTTTTTCTCTTGTTCTAAAGGCATGACTGTGTTTTGGGAAGGCATGATCGTGTTTTGCTTTAGATGCTTCTATTTTGTCTTTTCCTCTTGCCTTTGATAAATAAGGGGTGTCTTGATTAACATGACCATGTCTGGACTTCCTAATTTTTGTATTTACTTCGTATGCTCTAGGCATGTCCATGTCTTGATTCACCACGGGGTGTGTCTTGATAGTTTTCATTGTCTATCTCACTTTGTCTTTGTATTTCAGCTTGTTTTATTCCTTGAGGTTATTTACCTATAGATAAAAATTATAAACATTAGTGGTTATTAATTCAAATATAGTTGCCAAAATTACGCTTGCTTGGAGATATTTTAGCACTAAAAAGATGTATAGTTTCTTGTACATCAACCACCACTTCTGCCGCTTCTATAACCATCAGTATGAGCATCGCATGAGTTTGGCCAAAGTAGATTGTCTCTTCTTCCCTTTTTGATTATCATAATCATTAGATTCAATCTAGCTTTTGAAGACTGCTTTAAGTCGGCTATTCTGATCTTCAATATCTTCATCAGTTAGCTTCATAACTTCAATGATAGCATGTTGGGACAAAAAAATGATCAAGGAAGATTGTAATCTTCTAAAACTCTTCAAGAAATATGCTAAGTATGGAATACGAGCAAACTATGCACTTCGAGGAAGCCTAATACTAATTCAAGCAAGGTATCTTACAACGAGCAAGGTTATCTTCTAAAATGTTCGAGCAAACTACGCTTCATCAAGCAAATTTGTTCTTCAGTCGATCAAGGTTTGTTTCAGATAAAACCCTTGACTTAACCAAGCTTAAACCAAGTAAAATTGGCGGGTCGAGCAAGGTTTCAATGATGATGATTTCCAGCATACTTGTAGAAGTTAAAGGATTACACTTAGTTTGCTGGAATAAGTATTTGACAAATGTTGAAGAGATCAAGAAGAACAAGTTTGCTCCTAGGATATTCTCGAGCAAAGTTTGATTATATCATGAAGATTGAAGTTTGCTTGAAGAATATTTTCTAAGTAAAATATTCATAAGTAAAAGCTTTCTCGGAGAACTGTGCCAGCACACTTATGGATTACAAGGTCTGTTCGATAAAGACAAAAGCTTACTCGAAGACCTATCTAACACTTGTAATAATTTTGAATACGTTTGAATATGTTTTAATAATGATTAGGGTTTCTAAAAGGTCTCAGGTGTGGCTATTTAAGGAAATACTATGTTACAATTATGACAACAGTGAAAACGGCTGATTAGACACTTTCTTAGCAGACAAAATATTTTGTACGAAACGTAGCCGCACCTATCTTTCTACCTAGAAACCCTAAAGTTATTTCTTTTTATTATTGATTAATATGAATGGAAATCTTTTGAGTCTATTGTGTGTTTGTTATATTTGTGTCATTTTACCAACATCTCAATTACTATTGATTCCGACTTTAGTAATCATTGGGTATTTACATTAGCTTATTCGTAACCGTCTTATCAACATTAATTTGTTGGTTAGGAGATTTTTAGTGAGATAATAGATTCTGAGAATTGATTCAAGACAAGTCACCTCATCGTGACGTTAAACATTCAACAAAGATTGGTTTGTCAGCAGAGTGTGTTCATTGTTGACTTGGTTTTAAAGAGTCTCAATTCAGAATCTTTGACTCTCTATCCGGCCTCTATCAACCTCCATGTCTTGCTCCAACTGAGCAACCCTTGCAGCTAAAGTGTTTATCTCTTTCATAACCTTCTCATTCGTGTCTTGTTGTTTCTTTACAAACTTGATCATGAGGTGTTCTCATTTCACTCTCTTGTCATTTGATAACTCAATTACCTGAATCCTATCAAGGATAGGATCCCGATATACTAGGGACTTCCTGAACTTACCACTGGACAATGGAATAGCTGAGATGGTTGGGCTTTAGGGGATTGTGGGTGGTGAGGTTTGGGTAGGCATGGTCATGGTTTGGCTGGCTAAGGGTGTGGTTAGGGCTAGAGGTAGGCTCGAGGGTTCGGTGGATGTTTGGGTAATGCTAGGGGAGGTTATGGGTAAGGTATTACATAAGGATGTAAAGGTAGATGTCCAGAAGGTTGTTCCCCTAAGTGGTGAGGTAAAGGTTGATTTAAACGGAGATGATATTGGTGAGGTGGTCCTAGGTGGGGAGAGAGGTGTTTGTTGAATGGGTGAGGTATGGGTAGGCATTGGTTTTGGTAAGTTTATCTATGGTAAGGGAGGGCCTTGTATAGTTAGGTCTTGGTAAGAGGGAGAGGGTTCGGGAGAGGTTATGGGTGAGTTATGTAGTCTCCTAGATGTGTGAGTGGGGGGTTTGGTCCTGGTTTTGGTTTTGTGTCTTGGCACATGAAGTTGTTTACCTTTTAAGGCTTTTATGGTGCAGGACAAGGTAATTGGAAGCAGAGGAAAAGATTACCATAATAGATGAAGGCATATTTGAATGCCCGTACTTCTTGGAGTTATTTGTCTTCTTCAAACGTTTGATGGGTCGCTCGGGTTCCTATTCCTATTCTTCCTCTGGTTGTTGAGACAGGCCACCAGTAGACGGCTTACTGACAACCTTCCTCTTCTTGTCATGTAGCTTCTTTGTTCTATGTTCATGATATGGTCTAAAATATGCATAAATATTATAAGTATTTCTTACACTCTTAATTGATTTGAGTTGGTTTAAATACATTTTCGTCTAAATTTTTTCATATTTGAATTCTAAGGGTTTCAAGAAGCAACGTGCTAAAAACTTGTATATCATCATTTGCGGATATCATCATCTTGGTTTTTGGTTTCAAATGTTGGATCAATACTAAAGTGAAGAATCTTTTTACAATTGTTTTGATGTGTTTGTGTATCTAGTTTCAATTTATTATTGATATTTGTTCCACACGTGTCTTGTTGAATGTCTTTCATCTATAAATGCATGTTTAGGTTGCTTACTGTGTGTTTGTGATATTTTATGGTTTTTCTAGACGTAGTAATCCATAGGAACATTGATTAGTGATTTGTTAAAGTTGTATATTCTACCTATCTAGAGACTGTGAGGTAATAGATAGTCGGGTTGTCCTTGGGATTAGATGTTTAGGCTAGAACGCTCTGACGGGAGGTTTCCCTAGATTTCCTAAATTTCATTTTAATTTCGTATCTTATTGATTGTTCTTAGGTCACCCCATGCATTTAGGTGCATTGAGATAGTGAGACCCACAGGTGATCTTTCTCTTAGAGTACTTTAGTATTGTTGGAGATACTAACTGGTAATCCGACCAACTAGTATGTTTACACGCCCATTATGGTTTCCTTTTAGGTCACACCCAGAGAATGATTAGGGATCCACTAGGTCGCTTGAGGGTGTCGTATTATAAGATCCCGGTTCCATCATAATTTTCATAGCCGAGAGAAATCCAAGATTCACAAGTAGGATTCTAAACTTAGTTTGTGCTTCTTCTATCTTTGCGTTCGTCTAGGTCATAGTGTTGAAGCCTGTCAATGTCAGTTTTTTTAAATTAGTTAATTGTCAAATAAGTTCAATTATTTTATAGGTACACTTGCCTAGTATAGGTGTCGCTAGTGTCCTTTGGGTTCGATATCCCGGACTTCACTAGGTATTACATTTTATAGATACACTTTCTAGTCTAGTGGTCTAGCAGTAGGAGAGCCTAGGTTTGTAAATTTAAAACTAGAGTGTCTAGGTTAGGTTATGTTTTCATAGACCTCTTTTAGCACATTAGTTCACCCTCAATCTCAGGGTCACTATTAGTAGCCTCACTATCAGGCTCTTGTTCATCACCTCTTTCATCAGCATCATCATCATCGTCATCATCATCATCATCATCATCATTATCATCATCATCGTCGTCGTCTTCGTCTTCATCGTCGTCGTCGATGTCGTCGTTTCCACTATAAAAACCTTCTTCCTCACTATCAAGTTCAATCTCATCAAACAACATGAACTTTATACCAGGTACCTCTCCTCGATACTAGTACCCACTACGACCAACAGGATCCAACATAGCCTTAAATACAGTCTGGTTCACCATCTTGGCATGGTGAGGGTGCCTGGTTGGTAACTCGTTTCCTTCATCAACAAACAATTCTGGGTAGACCAGCCTTGGAAACTCTGGCATTAAGTCATCCAGAATGAGTTATACAAATCTAAGATACATCATCCAAGTGTTCTTTGAAAGCATGTTAGATTTCATGAATTTAAAGAACCACCTGGAGAAGTTGAAGTCAACTTTGTTTATCAGACATGCCGTAACACCAACCCATTACGTCTTCAGTTTGTCAAAACCTCCTTTCTCCTCTGACATACAATTTGGCGTAATGTGAAATAGAAACTTCCAGTATGGCGGCAGATGCCTATTTTCACATGTCGTCCAAAAACATCATACCCAATGTTAGTAATATATCCCTCCAAGTTCTTCTTCTGAATGCATTCATAATAGAAATGTGGGGCATCCTTTGTTTAGGGATCGAAGAACAACATATTAAGTGATACTTAGCTTCTTCCCAGCTACTTCAGTTGTAATAGTATCATCATTCTTCACCATCTTTGCTTCGTCCAAAACTCCACTACCCAACATGTATGAATCTCCGAGTTTGTAGAGATAGCATGCATAAGCGGACATTCCCTTAACCCCTTGATCATTGAGATGAAGACATTGAATTTCTTCTTACGTGGAATGTCAAGTGGACAATACATGTTATGTTGCTGCGAAGACATCATAGAACAAATCATTATGGCTGATCCTTGAGTTAGAAGTCATATATATATATATATATACAATAAATAGAAGTATAATCAAAATATACAAAAAATAATAAAATCAAAACTGTTAAGTGAAACGAATCGAGTCGAGTTGGATAATATTGATAGAAAATATTTCAAGTGTAAACGAATCGAATCGAGTATGAGATGAATTGAATCGAGTTTGAAATGAATCAAATCGACTTTTTAGTTTCGATTGGAATTATACTCACTTCAAATCCTTTTGACTTGTACAAACAGAAAATGTCCAACTCTGAACGAATCGAATCAAGTTTCAAATGAATCGAATTGAGTTTCAAACGAATCGAATTGAGTTTTAAATCCGGTTCGATTCAAATGAAATTCGATTTTATTTGAATCAAATTCAATTAGAATGGAATGTTTGCATGTGCAATTCGATTCCCTTTGCCTTTGATTTTGTAGGTTCCCTGGACGGATCACATGAGATATCCCGGTCTACTCAGGTGCGGAATCCCTGCGTAGATCGTTACGAGCGTAGAAAGCAAACCAAACAAACACACACGAATAAACCGAAACACGTTATATATTAATAACCGAACTCACGTGATATGAATCACTGAAACAGACTCTCGATTAACTCAAACGACTAACTTAACGACTTAACGATTAACTTTCTTACTTACACAAAACAAGCCGTAACCTATATATAAATACACGACAACTTCGCCTGATATGTTCAGGCGAAGTTGTCCATAACTTCGCTTGTTCAACAAGTTCGCTTAGGCGAACTTGTTAACAACTTCGCTTAGACAAAAACATAAATAACATTACAGACTCGATTGCAGACACTAGACTATGAACTACTGACATTTATGCACCAACAGACTCCCCCTTGGTAGTAGCTTCATATCTTGATCTTTAAGCACTTGTCTCTTAATCTTCACGCATGCACTCCTTCTCTAACACATACCGTGACTACTCGCTGATACTTCCTCGCTTCGTCTTTCCAAGCAGGAATATAGAATATCTTCTTTTCATTCAACACTTGCAGATCAGCTTTCGATAAGTTAACAAGATGCATCGGATCATACACCCTCAGCACTTCTTGTTCGTCTTCGTCTTCCATCACGGCTTCAGCAGTCTGGCAATCAACATACCACCATTTAAGATTCTTCAACACATCTTGAGGCATAATCTTCATTGGAACCTCCTTAATGCATCGAATCGGTTTGTACTTCATTACCATCCATGGCTTGCCATCTGCTCTCATTCCCCTTTCTTTATCTTCCACTTGCTTTCCCTTATGAGGCTTTAATAACTCAAACTTCTTCTCTTTTATGCTTTCTTTCCACACGATCTTCCCAATAACCCTTGCCATGTTGTCGTCGCTTCTATTGATCAGCCCCAATCTAGCCAAATCCTTCACCTCACATTCAGGCAATGTATTGAGAGATCTCAACGTTCTTTTAAAATACTGAATCCCATCAAAACGTTTCACCACAAACAACTTTATCTTTTCATCATATAGCCAACAAATAATTCCTTTCTTCGACTCAGCATAGCCTTTGATATTATAACTCTTCTTGAACATGGTTGGAACAGCAGGCTTCTTAGTTTTAATAAACCAATGAGCACAGCCTTCCTTCCACCTAGGCTGCTCCTCCCACTCAGTCTCATCATTTTCCATCTCAGTACCCATATCGGCTTTCTCAACATCTGGGATCTCGTGTTCAACATTTTCTTCAATTATTTCACCTTCTTCAATCTCATCTTCAATCACAATCTGTGCTCCAATCTTCTCAATCTCCTCAATAGGCAGCACATCATCATCAAACATCACATCATCCTCCAGCATATCATCATCCAATTCTTTCAACGCATCGATCACATCATCATCATCATCAACCATCACCACCTCATCACCACCAACTGCACCCGCAGACTCCCCCTGAGCTGTGGAAGTCCCAAGAGCTTGAGTAGTTCTTGGCAACTCACCTCCTGCACCTCTCGGTGCATTGGGATCATCGTCTCTATCAAAACGCTTCTTCGTCCTTAACTCGTCGCCTCTACAGCCTGTCTCCCCCTGAGATGCCAAGAACTCCTTCATAGCATCTACAATTCGCCCATGTTCAACCAGGAAGGACGACTGTAGTTGATTCTCTGCTACAAGGCGTTGAATAGCCTGGGTCTGGATAAGATTCACCCTTGATTGTTCAGCCACGACCCGCTCAAGTGCAGCTATTCTCTCCGAGTCTGAGAGGGTTGCATCGAAATCAAACCTCATGTTAGATGTGTCTTGAGTATACTGAGGAGGGATCTCGAAAGTAACCGGGACATCAGAAGCAGTTGTGGACGTAACCGCAGGTGGTATCGTGACCGACAACTCTGCAGTTGCAACGACGGTAGACTCTACAAATTGTGCCACCACCTCTGAAGGAGTAAGCGTTGGAGGTGGTAACGACACAATCTCCGGAGTTGTCGTCTGTAGTGTGATGGATGGGATGCCGACAGCTGATGTAGCCACCACGGGAACATCTGCGGCGCTTGTAACCTGTACAGAAGTAGGAACAATCGACATACCTGACAGTGCGGATGGAGCAAAACGTACAACCCTTGAAGTCTCTCCAGCTCCCATACCTGCACCTGTCCTCTCCCGTCTTGAACGTCTAATCAACTTGTGGATATCTTCTTCCTCTTCTTCTGATTCACTATCATCAACTGTCCTCTTCCTCTTCCCCAACGTCCTCTCACGTCTCACCAACATCCTTCTCGCTTCATCCATAACGTCATCAAGATCTGAGTCAGCCACCGTCGTAGCTGCTCTAGTAACACGCACTTCCCTAACCTGTGCAGCAGAGACCTGCACCTCTTCTTGTGGATCAAAACGGTCCATGTCGAAGAATCCTTGGCCGCCAAATGCAGCATCAAGGTCTACATCCTCCTCAGCCGACACCACAGGCACAGTAGGTACATCTCGAGTTGCTCCTGCCTGTTGTGGTTGAGGGTCTCTGAACTCATCCCCCCGAGCTGGCACATACCCCGGGTTTATTAAGAACCCAAAGAGTGGAGTATGCCTTGGACGACGTTCAGGCTTGCTCCTCGAACTCGAAGTACGGCATTGAGCAAAGATACGTTTGCTCACACTCTCCACGTATCTTATTGGGCGTCGTTGTGGCAAATTTGGAGCCACATGGTTCAAGATCATCTGGATGAATCTTGGATACATTATGAACCGCTCACGAGCCATCGCCCTCCTCTGTCTATCGATCTCGTAAAAGACCATCTGACTGAAGCTATAACGTTTGTTATAGGTCAGAGCAGTCATTGCGGACTGCATGGTCGCACTCATACCGTCAGTACCCGCCTTCCTCCCAGACATACACACAATCATGACGTGCCTGAGGAAGCGCCACTGATCGAGCAGGAACCCCTTCCTTCTCTGGGTATCGCCCAATGGACCAGAATAGCCCATTCTTAGAAATGCTCCATCGCGAAACGGAGCAACAAACTCCGTAGGGTCATCCCTAGTCTCCTCTCCAAATCGTAACGCCACCCGTATTTGTTCAGACGAGAACTGAACTTCTTGGTTGTTGACGGTTGCTCGCATAACCGGGGGCTCAACACGGCAATCGTACTCCACAGTCTGCCAGAAATCCTCGATATTGGGTAAGGATATCGGCAAAGTCGTCGTGATTGCGAGGAATATCCTCGAGCGAATGAGGAATGTGATGATCTCACGGTAGTCTTCAACTCCACTCGTTTCCGGGTCTAAGGTGATGAACATGTTGTGACCCGGAAAGAATTGTCTCTGATTATCTCCGTCATCGCCTCCAGCACCTCCGGCACCTGCTACTGCAGCCATATCTGCAACATACGAACTAAGTTAGATATACGTTAAGGTTTAACACAAGTTCGCCTATTACCATGAGCGAAGTTGTGATAACTTCTGTATAGGCGAAGTTAAAGTTGGGGCGAAGTTGGGAACAACTTCGCTTCATCTTTAAGTTCGTCTAATAATTAAAAAATAAAAAGGTCCAGGCGAAGTTAATGATAACTTCGCCTCACCACAACATCGCCTCAGGCGAAGTTTAGACTCAGGCGAAGTTAAACTCAGGCGAAGTTACGGATAACTTCGCCTAAACCTTAAGTTCGCCTGAATCTGAATCGGCGACAGTGAGATCGATTCAAACATCGAAAATCTGGTGTTTCGGCCAATTTAGACGATTAAGGAGACTAAAACACATGATAGTAAAGTAATCCGGACGATCAGTTTGTTCATGAACACGTAAAACAAGTTTTGAAATCGGATATAGGTTTCGAACATCCGAGGTCGTTAACCGGGTGTCGAAACAACCTAGGATTAACAACATCGAACATCGAGTATAAGATATAGAACCCAAACACACCTTGAATACTGATTGAAATCGGAAAAACAGATTAAGTTCGCTGTGTGAATCGAGGATAAGTTCGCTGATATTTCAAATAATGAACAGTTTTGACTCTTGAAAATCCTTATATAGGGGCGAAGTTATACAGGCGAAGTTACGGTTAACTTCGCCTAGGCGAAGTTATTCACAAGTTCGCATGTTTAACAACATCGCCTATATTTACAAAATTAACCCTTATAATTCAAAAATTTTGCAATTAAGTTCTAAAACTTCCCTTTAAGAATTAAATGACACGATCAAGTCCAAGTAACCAGTTATAAAATCATAAAACTAACTAAGTACAAGAAATTTTTAAAAATAAAGTATAAGGGATCAAATTTCAGTCTCGATAAGGACTACTACGTTTTAGAAAAGATCCGAACAGGAATCATACTAATTACGTGACTGTCACATAGATCCGTGTTTAGCTGTATTATGACATATAGAGACAGGTTGTAAGCAGGTAAATAACTTAAGATGGTTTTCATCGTTTCTGTGATACGAGTTAAGTTCAATTAAGCTCAAAAATTAAGTGGGCAACAACTCAGTGATTATGATGCCTCCTATCTATTCTCAAAGCGTATTTGGCTTTCCCCAAGTCACCCCGAATTGACTTCGACCCTTAGTGTCTGATTAAGTTTGTAATTACTCTTCATCTCCTTCCCGTTCTCTTTCTTACTCCATGATTAAGAAGTCTTGATATGTTGAACTCTAGAATGTTTCAATAACTCATATATATAGATTTTTTTTTTTTTTTTTATGATAAACATTTACATAGACTTCAGAGTAGTAACCAACTGCAAGTCCCGAATCTGGATCACTGCAGTTTCTTGAAACGCTATCTTCACGGGAATCAGAACACTTACGGGCTCGTGTATGACTGGGTAATCGCTTTTCTGCCTATCATTCGGAAAGATATATATGAAGACATGCAAAACTCGTAAGGAGTTTCCACGTAAAATTAACTAGTTTTAGTTTGTATCACATCTACTTTTACGCACCATAAAAAGTTACCATGACATACAATGACTGTCCTAAAGCCTTTTAAGCCTAATAACTTCACTAGTTAAGCACACAGAATCAGTATATATATCATTTTCCAAGGTTGGATCAATTTTCTGTTAAACATAGCTAACGAACTTCTTACGAAGTAGTAGACTTGAAAAATAATTTCATTTCCCTTTTAAAAAAAAAATTAACATTAATCGCCCCGACCAAAACAAAGTCTTCAGGTAAACGGCTATCCCGAAGATCCAATGGATCAGCTGGACCGACCACATACTAGTATGTGTCCTTCTAACTAAGTATGATCGACTAATTTTAAGCGAAAAAATGAAAACTCATCATAAACCGCCCCGGTCACTTGCAGTCCGTTGGTTAATAGCTATCCTCGAAATCTACAAGTAGAAAATGAGGACCAAAACATATCCGAAGACAAGTCCTTCAAACTGAGGTAACCGACATATTTTTAAGCGATAGTGACGTTTTTTTTTTTTTAAATATAACATGAATAGCATGGTTACTCGGGATTGATCATCCCATTCAGCTCGATAAGGTTTTGAAATCTTGTTTTGTCAAACGCTTTAGTATAAAGATCAGCGAAATTATCAAGCGTATCCACCTTTTCAAGCACAATAAGTTTCTTCTCAGCACAATCCCGTATAAAATGATGACGTATGTCAATATGTTTAGTTTTACTATGCTTCACGGGATTGTTAATTACTGAGATAGCAGCTGTGGTATCAATGCAAATAGGTGTAAGTAAGAAATTCAGACCATAGTCGCGCAACTGTTGTTGAATCCAAAGAACCTGGGAGCAGCAGTTGGATGCTGCCATGTATTCTGCTTCACAGGTTGAAATTGCGACTGAAGTCTACTTCTTGCATTGCCACGACACCAATCTGCCACCAAGAAACTGACATCCTCCAGTTGTTGACTTCCGACTCTGATTGCACCCTCCATAATCAGAATCTGTGTAAGCGACTAGCTCCAAGTCTCCTCCTCTCGGGTACCACAACCCCAGCTTCGGTTTGCCCTTGAGATACCTCAGTATCCTCTTCATACCCTTCAGATGAGATTCTTTTGGGTTTGCCTGAAAACGAGCACAAAGACTAACAGCAAACATTATATCAGGCCTAGAAGCAGTTAAGTACATTAAAGAACCTATAATAGCCCGATACTGAGTTGGATCCACATCTGCATCACCGTCTGACTCAGCACCCAATTTGTGATTGACGCAGGTCGAATGGTGTGCAGTCCTCCATCTTGAAGCGTTTGAGCACATCATGGACATACTTGGTTTGATGAATGAACATCTCATCCTTCTTCTGATCAACCTGCAATCCTAAAAAGAAAGTTAGTTCACCGATAGCACTCATTTCAAACCTTTTCTTCATGACGTCCTCAAACTCCTGACACATGGAGACTTTAGATGCAGCAAAGATAATGTCATCCACGTAGACTTGCACCAGCAGGAAGTCGCTTCCTTCTCTCTTAACGAACAACGTGCTATCAATCTTCCCTCTTTCAAAACCATTTTCAAGCAAGTAATCTGATAAAGTTGAATACCAGGCACGAGGTGCCTGATGTAGTCCATACAATGCCTTGCTTAACTTGTACACGTGATCAGGAAAGTCTGGGTCAGGAAAACCCGGAGGTTGCTCAACATACACTACCTCATCAACTTTCCCATTCAGAAACGCACTCTTCACATCCAACTGAAATACGTTCATCTTCTTATAAGCAGCGAATGCCAAAAACAATCTAATGGCTTCCAACTTTGCCACCGGAGCGAACACTTCATTATACTCAATACCTTCTTGTTGATTAAATCCTTTCACAACTAGCCTCGCCTTGTTTCTTATGATAATCCCTTTCTCATCTCTCTTGCACTTAAACACCCATTTTGTGCCTATCGTATGCACATTCTTCGGTTTTTCAACCAAATCCCATACTTCCATTTTCTTGAACTGAGCCAACTCTCCTTGCATGGCTTCGACCCACGAGCTGTCCTTGAGAGCCATTTGATAATTCTTCGGTTCAATCTGGCTGATAAAGCAGGTGTACAAGCATTCGTTGATTATCCCTGTCTCCTTGATGCTTGTGTAAACACAGGTGTGCTCATTCAAGCTACGTCTTGTTTGTACACCGGAGGACACATCACCAATCACATTCTCCAAAGGGTGATCTTTATGAATTCTCGTGGTCGGAACAGAACCGACATGTAAATTGTCTTCCAAGTTAGAAGAGAGCTCGTCAATGGTTGTTTCATGCTGAGAGTGAAATGGATTGAAAAATTCTTCTTCAGTCGAGGTAGCAGGGGTATCGACAGCATTTGATGAGGAAGGTTGACATTTATCGATCAGCTGTCTTTGCAATAGGTTTTCTTCCTCATCAAGGATCATCTTCGTAGCAACTCTCTCTTCTTCTTCAGCAATATTCAAATACGGTATGTTAAAAGACTTAAAAAGTTTAACATAGTCGAAAAACTCAGCAGGTCCGTTGCTTGGTTTTGGCGGTTGGTAACTTGTGATATCGGTGTTACACACCACCTCAACCTTGCTGGTCGATGTATTGAAGACACGTCTGTTGGGAGTCCCAACAACATAACCGACTAAGATTCCTTCATCGGCTACTTCACCAAATTTAGAAATTGTCTTCAAAATCGAACAAGGGGACCCGAATGGTTCAAGACCACTCAAGTTGGGCTTTCTCCCATGCATATGCTCATAACAAGTTTTACCAACTCTTTTAACAGTTAAGACTCTATTCAGAACATAACAGGCTGTAGCAACAGCTTCAGCCCAAAACACCACAGGAAGCTTCGAATCAGCCAGAATAGTTCTGGCTCCTTCAATTAATGTTCTATTCTTCCTTTCAGCAACTCCATTCTGTTGCGGTGTATACGGAGCGCTGTATTGGTGTTCAATCCCTCTCTGAAAGCAGAAGATCTCCATCTCAAAATTCTTGAACTCCATTCCATTGTCACTCCTGATGAACTTAACCCTTTTATCCATAACGTTCTCAACTTTGGTAATCAAATTCTTCACCATCTGAGCCGTTTCGTCTTTTGATTTCAGGAAATACACCCACGAATATCGTGAGTAGTCATCAGTGATCACCAAGCAATAAGAAGTTCCTCCTAGACTTTTTGCATTCACGGGACCGAAGAGATCCATGTGAAGCAACTCCAGAGTACTGGCAATTGAATTGACTTTCTTGGTGAGATGGGATTTCTTGTGCCGCTTTCCCTTCTTGCACGCTATACATTTATCTTCAAAATTGAAATTCTTCAAGGGAACGCCCAGCACAAGTCCATTCCTGACAATGTGGTTCATCTTCCGAAGATGAATGTGCCCCATTCTCCTATGCCACAATTCGGACTCTGATTCACTCGCTTTTGTCATAAGGCATGATTATGCCGTGGCCATTTCAGTTGATCTCATATCCATAATATATGTATTTCTTTCACGTGGAGCCTTCATCACAATCCACTCCTCTGGTATCTGAAAACCAGGTTTCAACACAATCGCCTCATTCTTCGTAAAGTGAACGGTGTACTCCTTATCACAGATCTGCGACACACTCAGCAGATTGTGCTTCAATTCTTCTACAAAGTTAACCTTCTCCAAAGTCATCTTTCCGTTTGACACCGTTCCCATTCCAGTAATCTTGCCACCACTTTCACCGGCAAAGCTAACTCTCCCAACAGGTTTCAAATCGTGTAACAAGTATTTGTTACCCGTCATGTGCCGGGAACAGCCGCTATCTACAACCCAAAGATTGTTGGCAGCCCTATTCAACTGTTCCTGCACAATAAAGCAAAAGGTTAGAATTTAGGGACCCAAGACCAATTGGTCTTGGATCTATACATCCCAAACTTTGGCTTTCCAAAGTTAATATCTCGATAATTCCTGTAAGTTCCATTAGGATATCTCATTGAAGATTGATTGTGAGGCCTACCAAACCTCTGTGAATTGAAAGAATTATAGCTTGTGGTTTGGTTATTAGCAGTGTAAAACTGAGATTTGTTTCTATGAAAACCTGAATTAGTCACATTTTTGAATTTTAAATGGTTTTCATTTTTAGTAGCATGATAATTACTATTAGGTCTATTCTCAGCTTTAGTAGGCCTTACACCTCTGAATCGCTGCTTCAGAGGGCAATTTGCAACAAGATGTCCTAATTGATTACATCTAAAACAACACCTATGCTCAACTTTTTTATCAACCGGTGTTTTAGATGTCGAGGCTATATTACCGGCCGTTCGTCTCACATATGGTGGGACGTACGGGTTTAGTGGAGTACTCTTTTTATTCATTTTATCTTTTTCTCCACTCTTGGGTAACACAACCTCCTCTTTTACCTTACCAGACTCGGATGACTTATCCGAATCTGACGAGACAGGACTCTGATCAGAAATTTCAACACTTGAAACAGGCGAACTTGTTTCGCCTCTACTAACATTTGGTTCTTTAACAGTTACTTTAATTGGCACTGTCTGAGCAACCTCAAAATCAACAGATTTCTGAACACTAGGGTTAAAAGTGTAATTATGATTGTACGGTGGTGGAACCTCATGATAACCGATTCCTCCTCTCTTAGCAGAGGAACCTTGATCACTAACAAGGTGATCAAGAATAGCAGAAGAATTTCTGAACTGCTCCAGTTTTCGATTCAGTTCCACCACTTTCACCTGGTGGTCAGCAATCTGTTTTTCTCTCTCAGCAATTAGTTTGGTCTTTTCTTCCAAAACTTCATAACTTAAATCAATCACTTCAATTTTTTCAGCAAGTTTTGTTTTTAGACTTTTAACATCTTTTTCACAAGCTTTTATTTTAATTTTATAATTATTTTCTCTTGATTTAATAAAGTGATGATCTTCTTTTAAGGTTTTAAATTCAGCATCCAACCTATCATACTGATCGGTTATGGTTGCTAGTTGCTCAGACAAGTTCTCACATTTTGAACAAGTTGGTTTAGAACATACCTCGGAGAGCTGGTCATTAACGTCTGCCATTAGAGCTTTTTCCTCTCCGGTAACCTTCTCACTTTCTTCAGTTTCTACCTTTGCCAAATTTGCCTGCTCAAAAGTTTCTTTAGACAGCAGGTTCCAATTGTATTCACCATCTTCTCTGGACATCATGGCACTATAATCTTTTCTACCCTCACTTCGCTGTGGAGACCTACCCTGACTACGTTCCACACGCTCATTCCTGCATTCTTTTGCAAAGTGACCGTTTTGTTGACAATTGTAGCATCTCACCTTTGTCTTGTCAAACCCCGGCTTTCCACCGACAAACTTCCTTCCCGTCTTTCTCATAAACCTTTTTACTCTTCTCACGATCATGGCCATTTGCCATTGTAAATCCATTTCTTCCATATCGTCAGCATCAATCTGATCGTAATCTTCATCCAACATAGCTGGATCAACAATCTTCCCTTGAATGTAGTTCTCATAGGAAGCAATGAAAGAAGCATAGAGACCAAACTGCTCTTCAGCAGACTTGACACTCATAGGCATCTTGGAGTAGTTGTTGCTGGGAGAGCTTGGAGAACAACTACTCTTGCTTACCTGGGGTTGAGAACCACTCGATCCAGCTGCTACATAGCAAACATCCCCATTTTTGTTAACTGACACATGCCCCTCATGTGATGAGTTGGGGCCCGACTCTCCCTTTGTGTAGTAGGCAGCAGATTCAGTCTTCGATCCTGGGCTAGTGTTGACTTTAGCTCCATACATACCTGGATCTTGAACCTGATCCATAGGTGTCTCTTTTCTGACCATGTTAAGCTCAAAGGTTCTGAGCTTGTTGACTGCCGTTTCAAGATCATATGTGGGAAAGTCCTTGTCTTCCCTCATCAGCACAGTGTACATCTCCCATTTTGGTGGGAGAGCATCTAGAAGCTTCTCAACTATTTCTTCTTCTCGGTAGGAAATTGAATAGTTGCTCAATTCAGTCATCAGATGGTAATATCGAGTGATAATATCATCTAAGGATTCATTCTTCAAATACTTGAAGACTGAGAACTGGGTTTTGAGCAATTTTATCTTTGAAGCACGGATTCCTACATTCCCTTCAAATCTGTTCTCAAGAGCTTCCCAAAGCTCTCTTGCTGATGTATACTTTCTGAACGTATGAAGGATCTCTTGAGGAAGAGCCATAGTAATAGCAGCATGAGCCTTGCTCTCGGCCTCATACATCTTTTTCTCTTCTTCTTCCATTTTACTATACTTTTTAATTTGATCACGACCTTCATACTCCATAACTGGTGGAATATAACCATCCTGGATGCATACCCACATCTTCGCATCCTGGTATTTGACGTATTGTATGAACCGATCCTTCCATGCAACGAAATCGGTTCCCTTCCATCTTCACTAACTCAGAGATGTTGATCGACCACATCTTTCCCGAAAAGTAAGAAACCTGAAAAATTAATTTTTTTTTTTTTTTTTATAAAAAAGTACTGTAGGCGAAGTTAAGGATAACTTCGCTTGAAGTAGGCGAAGTTGTAGAGAACTTCGCTGAAGAACTTCGCTGATAACACTGCTGATTAACTTCGCTGATTCTTAACTTCGCTTAAGGTAAGCGAACTTAAGAGGTAGGCGAAGTTGTAGAGAACTTCGCTTGAATTAGGCGAACTTGAGAAGGTAGGCGAAGTTGTGGATAACTTCGCTTAACCTTATATCTTCGCCGAAACCCTACGAACAGTGACGGCAACTTCGCCTAATGAACACGAAGTTTCTGAAGATCTGTAAATCGGATTTTAACGAGGTTTTTGACGGTGTAAAGGCTTGAACACGATGGTAGGAGGTAAGAATGATCAAAAACACAGAAAACACGTCCCGCGAATAGTCGAAACGGGACGATTTCTACACCCGCGTGAATATCCCGAACCACACAATCGAGCAAATGCTCTGATACCAATTGTAGGTTCCCTGGACGGATCACACGAGATATCCCGGTCTACTCAGGTGCGGAATCCCTGCGTAGATCGTTACGAGCGTAGAAAGCAAACCAAACAAACACACACGAATAAACCGAAACACGTTATATATTAATAACCGAACTCACGTGATATGAATCACTGAAACAGATTCTCGATTAACTCAAACGACTAACTTAACGACTTAACGATTAACTTTCTTACTTACACAAAACAAGCCGTAACCTATATATAAATACACGACAACTTCGCCTGATATGTTCAGGCGAAGTTGTCCATAACTTCGCTTGTTCAACAAGTTCGCCTAGGCGAACTTGTTAACAACTTCGCTTAGACAAAAACATAAATAACATTACAGACTCGATTGCAGACACTAGACTATGAACTACTGACATTTATGCACCAACAGATTTGAATTAAATTTGAATTCGATTCAAAATTATCATACGTCCAAAAATTAATTCCCTTTAAATCTGGGTTCGTCCAACCCTGATATGAGCTTCTGGGCAACATATATATACAAAGATAACTAAACCATGGGTTAATCGGACCCAAAATGGTCCGATAACACCATAAAGACCAAAAACTATACAACATGTTAAAATTCAATTAAGTCAGTCTGAAGGTCATTTATAATGTCGATAACTTGATTGTAAAATCAATATAAGCAAACAACAAAATAAAGTCCTTTTGATCCTTGAACAATTCTGATTTGAATCGTGAAGGAAAACGCTAAGAACAAACAAGGATTTAAACATTTATGATGAATATCAAGTATGATGAACAAAGATTTTGCAAGCGGATTTGATTAAGTTAGGATTTGTGTTGACAGTGGTTGGAGAGAGAGAGAGAGAGAGAGAGAGAGAGAGAGAGAGAGAGAGAGAGTTGAGAGTGTTTGGGAAAAGTGAAGTGGATAAAGTGAAAGATATTTTGGTTCCACCTTTATATAGGGTCAGCCTATCTTGCAATAGGTTCAAAACCTCTTGTGTTTTGAAAGATTATACACTCTCAACCCGTAAACTCTGAAAATATTTGCAGATTTAATCCCTAAATTTATTTATACACCAAATCCAAACAATTAAATATATACAAGATATATTTTTTTTTTGGTCCACACATTTAACAACGTTTGAAATATGGACGCTAGCATAAAGCTATACTTAAAAGATAAACCAATAAGAAAATAAAGAAAAAGAGGTAGACAAAAAATAAAAATAAAAGTAAATTAAAGTTAAAATTAAAAATAAACTAAAAATGTAATAAAACACACTTAAAGAAAATTTTAAGTTAAAGCAAAAGAACAAAACAAAAACAAAAGCAAAAATAAAATTAAAAAAATATACTATATACTAATTATAGTCAATAAAAGTTCACACATTTCGCAAGAAATATGTTGGTGCATTTTGTGACCGTCTCTATGCAATTCTGACCAGCGGAGACGAAATGGTGAAGTTAGAACAACTTCGCCATTGACATTTTGGCGAAGTTAACTTTTGGGTGAAGTTGACTTTTGGCGAAGTTAAAAAAAAAAAAAAAAAAAAAAAAACTGTTTGGAGTTTTCGTCCGTATGGCCAGGTGTGCACGATTATTGTGAGACCAAAAATGTTGTTCCAACAAAGAGAGACAATTGGTATCTATTGGTCTTACATGTGAACAAATACGGGTCAACTATGGATATGTAGTTGAAGTTGCGAATGGGATATTGTTTGAAACTGGATATTGACACATATATGGGTGTTTTTGGGCCAAGAAATAAGTGTTGTTCGAGGTTGACCAACTGAAGAAAGTCAAATTATGTTAGGGTTTTCGTCATTACTGGATTGCGGTCAGAGCATATTATTTATGTTATTTTCAAGGCGTTCGAGAATTGGATCCTGAAAACGTGGGATACGAGCATCCGGGATGCTTATTTATTAAGGTGAAAATTTTGGAATAAGTTGGATTTAATCAGGAATTAAATTCTTTATGTTCTTGATCGTTATCCCTGGTGATTGAAGATGCTTCGGATTTATTAATGGTCATGTGTGTTAGATTCTGTCAAGGTGGTTTTGTGATGAAACTGATCACTTGATGTTGAGTAGTTAAAGTGAACCTTATCTTACTATCCAATTCCGACTAGTTGGGTGAAGTTGTGGAGGAAGCACAACTTCACGTGTTGGTTGAGATGATCGATTAGGCACGGGGATGCAGGTCAAAGATCTCGATCGATATAGTTCGGAGGAGCTTACACTGAAGGGGATATCTGATATGGAAGACGCCGGCTGATTGGTAGATTTGTGGAGCTACAAGACAGTTTCAGACACGGCTGGTTGAAGACAGGATGGATGTTGCATGGATACGTGAAGTTCAAGTTTGAAGATCACAGTGCAATCGAGTCCTACCAGAAGAAGAAAACAGAAGATCATCAGTTAAGGGGGTGTCTGTTGGTACATGTTTTGTAACAGATGATTTTTTGTGTTTGTTAGGATTGAGAGCAACGGTCAAAGGAGAGTCTGTTGGTGCATTTTGTGACCGTCGCTATACAATTCTGACCAGCGGAGACGAAGTGGTGAAGTTAGAACAACTTCACCATCGGCGAATTTAGAACAACTTCGCCATTAGCGAAGTTAGGACAACTTCGCCTACAGGCCCAAGCCCAAGCCCGTGAAGTTGGTTTATCTATATATGTGTGTCTTGTTTAGGGTTTAGCATCCAGAAAAAGAGAGTGTGTTTTGTGTAGCTGTCATTGTCTAGAGAGAAACAGATAGAGAGTGTCGTGTGGGCAGACCCGAGGTAGAGCTCACCTCGGGTCGGCCGTGTTTTTTGATACGTTAAGGTATGTATTAGGTACAATTGGTCCTTATTTAATCCGATAAACTACAGACTCCATCATACCTCGGGCATAATTTGTGTTCACATATCACCTCAACTTGAGTTAAACATTTCTTATTTGATCATAGTGTGCTTATTGACACGTTGAGACTTTTACTTTGGATACTTGACTCTATCTAGAAAAATTAAAATAAAGTAGAGGTTCAGGGCCTTAACAATCAAGTTAGATAATACCATATTATCAGCAGAGAAAGTCCAAGGTTTGAACAAAATAATAATTAAAACGAAGCAGAAGATTCAGGACCTTAGCAATCAGATCTTGTATGACTACAAATGGAGAAGGTCCAATGCTTGAATCAAAATGAAGGAAGAATAAATTATAAGACAAAAAACCTAAGACCGACATTCTTTTGAGTTTTCTTTTTCTTATCTTTTCTGACTCTTTTTCTTTTTCTTTTTCTTTTCTGACTATTTTCTTGACACAACAATATAAAAATTGACGCTTATAAAGATAGGACAACTGTAATTAGGTAAAAAGAGGCTGAGGTATGACATGTTATTTAGGTTTACGCCTTTATTGATATGACTTTTATTATAGTTGGTATCCGCTTCATGAATGTGTAATCACAAGCATAGGCAGGAATTTAAGTTTGTATCACTTTGACACTTACTCATTTGCCAAGCCTATCTACACATCAAGCAATGATCTTGTTGGCTTTTGATCTATTTTTTTCATATGCTAGAATCGTTAAAGATAATATCTTATCATTTTCCAAAGGTCGTATAAATTTCTCAATATTTTATAATTTTTAATTATCCGACTCCCTTTAAGCAGGATATCCCTCTAAGAGGGATATATTCTTTTTGAAGCAATATTAACATATAAAGTAAAATATGAAGTATTTTCGCAAGTTTAGTGACATAATTTTGTTTTTCATAATTAAGAAATATAAAATCTTTTTGGTGAGTTATATAACTCATTTTCTCCCTATTAATTTGTGACATATTGTAAAAATAAATTAAAATTTTAAAACACGGAAAGATAAATATGTTTTAATCAAAACAAATCATGCCAAGTGACTCTACAAGGAATAGAAATCGGGCACGATCAAAGGCTTTTGTAATAAGGTTTGCAAAGTTATAATCAGAGTGGACCCTTTCAATATTAACAAGTTTCCGGCCATAACAATCACGAATGAAATACATTCAGATATCAATATGTTTTGTCTTAGAGTGTTGGACCGGGTTTTTAACAATACAAATCGCTGCTTCGTTATCACACTTAATAGGGGTGTTAAAGAAATTCAAACCGTAATCCTGTAGCTAATGATATCCATATCACTTGTGAGCAGCAGGCAGAGGCGGTAATGTATTCAGCTTCAGTTGTGGAGGTGGATACAGTGACATGCTTTTTGCATTGCCCAGAAATTAATCGGTCTCCCAGGAATTGACATCCTCCGAAAGTTGATTTCTGACAAGATTTGCATCCCGCATAATCACTTTCGGTGAACGCGTGCAACACTATAGGAGAGCCTTTAAGATACCAAAGACCCAAGCAACACTTTCCCTTTAGATACTTGAAAATATGCTTGACAACAGTTAAGTGGGATTCTTTTGGATCATACTAGGGACAAGGAACATTGCCTACTTGTATTGAGTTACATCACAGAGCAAATCATGGACCGATAAAGGTGTTGATCGACTGACTTTCCCGATGGATCTTGAGCTAACATTGGTCTAGTAGCAATCGGGATGAGATAGGAATTGGCATCTTTGAACCCAAACTTCTAAAAAATTACGGAAACGTATTTCTCCTAATGAATTAAAATCTCGTCTGTTTTTGTTCAACATGAAGGCCCAGAAAGAAAGTCATCCCCCCCCCAATGAACTCATTTCAAACCTACTCTTCATTACCTTTGCAAACTCTCTACACAGTTTATCACACTTTGATCCAAAGAAAATATCATCAACATACACTTGGACAAGAATATGATCATCCTTTACCGTCTTAATGAAGAGTGTTTGATCGACAACACCTCTTCTATAGCCATTCTCCGAAAGATGTTATGCTAAAGTAGCAAACCAAGCACAGGGTGATTGATGAAGACCATAGAGAGCTTTATCAAGATGATAAACGTAGCTTGGACGTTCAGGATCTTCAAATCCTGATGTTTTCTTGACGTGGATTTCTTCTTTTACTTTCCCATACAAGAAAGCAGTCTTCACATCTATCTGATATACTTTGAAGTTCATGTAAGAAGCATAGGCCAAGAAAAGACGAATTGCCAGGAGAAAAAACCTCATCGTAATCAAGACCTTCACGTCGAGAAAGACCTTAAACTACAAACGGTGCTTTATTCCTTATAATTACCCCTTTTATCATTCTTCTTATTCCTAAACACCCATCTTGTACTAATCGGTTTCTTTTTTTTCTGGCTTCTTAACTGTAGCAGCTCCTTTTTCTTAGCTTTACCCCAAGAGTCCTCCTTGAGAGAAACCTTGTATTCCTTTGGTTCAACCTATTAAATAAAGTAAGCAAAAAGACATATGTTAATTTTACCATATTTTCTCCTTGTTTAAATGCTGGAGGAGGGAGAGACGATGATATTCTATATTAATTTTACCATATTTTCTCCTTGAGAGCAACCTTGTGGTTCTTTGGTTCAACCTATTAAATAAATCAAGCAAAAAGACATATGTTAATTTTACCATATTTCTCCTTGTTTAAATGCCGGAGGAGTGAGAGCCAATGATATTCTTTGTAGGATGTGACCGATGAATGGGCAACTGAGGAATGTCTTCCACTTGAACAAAAAGATCTACATGAAGATCAACTGCCAGTCTCTCGATGGGATGGAATACGCATGGTTCATTAACCAGAACATTTGTGGCCATCCCATAGATTTTGAATGAAAGGAACAACAACTGCAGGAACGGGATTGGAAGCATTGCTGTCAGAAGCACCAGTAGCAGTCTGATCAGCAGCAACCTGTATATCATCATTTGATGAGGGAGGTGTGGGAACAGATTTGACCACACTAGGCACTAACTAAAGATTTGTTGCGAAAATTGTCTTATTTGGATCGACATTGACAAGAATGAGTCATCTGAATCAGAATCTGAAGCATATTCAACAGTTACCATGTCGGTTGTATCTGTTGGTTGATGAGCTTGATTGATGACGGCCGGTGAAGGAGCCGCGAGAGGTACATTTCTGTTGGAAGGACTAGCAGACAAATTGACAACATTTAAGTTGTTGGAAATAGCTTGAACAATACTGGATCGGGTATAGAAGCTCGAGCGTGCGTATTTGTTGATGAGGAAGCAGACATGCCATGAAATTGATTGAACAAATAGTCATAATCAAACACCAAGTTAGGTCACGTGTGTGAATCGTTGGGGTGAAGCTCTTGCCAGTCAACATTGTAGGATTCCATTATCACTTTTTCTTTATTGTTGTAAACACGATTAACGGTTTTGTTGGCAGCATATCCAACAAAGTAACTCTCATCGGCTTTCTCAGCAGATTCGGGATATGAGTTGGCACTTGTATAAAGCAGGGTGCATGGACATCCAAATGTTTTGAAGTAGTTGACTTGCAGCTTAGTCTTGTAATAGACTGTATAAAGAGTCTTCTTTAAGTGCTTATTGATTAGCATGTGATTCTGTATGAAGCACTGATTTCTTCACCCTATAAAAACAACAGAAGCTTTGAGTCTGACAGCATCGTTCTTGCACCCTCAATCAGTGCTGTAAGGCCAATATTTGTAACTTGAAATATCAAATTACGAACCCGTTATACATTTTATGGTCAAGTTAATAATTTAATCCGATGAGGAAATCGGACACGAAACGAGAGCTTTAGGACGCACGCTTAACTTCAATGGGATAAAGCTTCTAGAAGATATTATATTTAGCTATAAATAGAGACTTGTATTTCTATTGTGTGTGTGTGTTTTCCATGGTGTAAATCATCCACCCAAATGGAGCTCGCCTTGGGTGGGTCGGTTATTTATTAATATATCAAAGCTTTTAACTGACATGAGATCGTTCATATCTTATCTTATCTTTATGTTTATATTTATGTTTGATCGTGTGATTTGCCGCACCTGTCTCGACACTTTGTATCAAGAGTAAAACCGTTCGTATGGTCATTTTGAGACCCACAATTGGTATCAGAGCGGGTCGAATCTTATGATTCAACTTTGTTCTTGATATACGGGTTCTATTTCCGTTATTACCCGAACCGAGACGTTAAAGACCCATTGAAGTTTGAAAATAAAGTTTCTAGATATAGAACTAAAGTTGGAAATAAAGTGAGAAATAAGCGTGTTTGAAGCTTCTCCTTGTAGATATGAAAGTTCAGGATCTGCAAGTGCCAGATCCAATCATTTCAGGAACTGTTCTGCCATACGTCGAAAATCCAGTGACCCTACGATTCTTATCCGGTGACGTTCCAGAGGTTGAAGACGTAAAAATCAAACTATGATGCGCATGAGTGTCGGTTATTTATGATCGTGGAAAGTGTGGGATGAATACGTGATTGACGTGTTTCCTGGTAACTGCTGACGGCGGTAGACGATGGCTATCCGGGTTTCAAGTTATTAAAAAAAAACTTAGCATCATTCAATAATCAGCTGCCAAAATAATCTAGGCAAAACTGAATGGTCTCGAGCCTAGGGGATCCTCATTGATATCATTAAGAGGTGCTAAGTATGGATGACACAGAGCCTCATCAACCGTGATACGCCTATTTGGATCAAACACGAGCATCTTTTCAAGCAAATCCAAAGCTCCGGAAAAAAACATTCAAAACAAATCGAACTCGATTCAAATCGAATCGTTTCTCCGGTGAGGAAAGAAGAAGAAGTGATGGCAGCACAAGGCGGCGACAACTGTAGGGGAAGAGAGATGGTTGCTGCGATAGTGGCCTGAAAACGGTCACTAACAAATTGTTTTTCCGCAGTTCGGGTTTTCCGGCCGAATTGTAGAGTGGAAGATGTTGTGGTGTGTTGATGGTGGTGGTGACTATGGGTGTGAAGATGGATGATGCCGGTTTCCAGAAGCCGGGTTCCGGCAATGCGTTTTTCCAGCAGGTGGTCTCTCTAAGACGTTGACGGATGCTGTTGTATAATATATATGTATATATATATATTGTGTGTGCCCTAGTGCTTGAGCTAGCAAGGAACGGACCAATAGAAATTGAAAATGGGCTAAGTGAGTGACGATTTGTTCATGTTGCTGGGCCAGTGATTCTTTTTTGGGCTTTAAAGTGGACCTGATCTATGATTATCTGGGCATGCTTGTTTGATCTCAGAATTGGGCTGATTATATGGAACGATTTTTGGGTCAAGAAATAATTATTCTTTGGGGTTGACCAAACTGAAGAAAGTCAAATTCGACCGGTTTTTTGTCATTATTGAAGAGGGTTCAAAGCATATTATTTCGATATTATTTTGAAGGAGCTTAAAAAGGGAAATAATAAGCTTTTTCATTTGATCGTTTTCCCTGATAGTTCTTCGGAAACTATATTGCTTGAAGACATGAGATGGATAAATAAGAGATAACTCCTTCATGAATGCATTAGGTGGATCATACCTTTAGGGGGGTGAATGAAGAGACTTAAGCTTTACCGGGTTGATTTGTGAAGATGCGAGACACGATTCAACAAAGTTTTTGATATCATATGTAATATCACGGAAATTTCGAGCCAAAAATGTCAAGATTTTAAAGTTAAGGGACTAAACTTGTCAATTTCCAAACTCAAGGGTTTAAAATGTAATTTCTGTTTTCCTGACCTGTCGCGCTACGCGATGGGTTACCTGACACATTGTGACACATGTGCCTCGTGGCACACGGTGGCACCGTCTGCCGTCACGTGGCAACACGTCCGCCACGTGTCCCCCCGTGCCACCACGCAGCACAACGTCTGCCATGTGTCGTCACGTGGCAGGTCTAGTGTGATTTATCAAGCCTACGTCGCGATACGTGACGGGCTTGCCAAAGGGGCCGTCGCGTACCATGAGGGGATCCAAAATTTGGCAATAAATAGCAAGGTCCGAGTTCTTCATAATTCATACCAAAAACTCACACATATCTCTCTCTCTAACATCTCACTACACCTCGAAATACGTGCCCTCGATCCAACTCGATAAATGTGCCCTGATTCCTTGATAAGCGTGTCCTTAATATTCGTACCACCACCCGAGGACGTGTATATCAAGAAGGTGATACTATCCCGACGTTCCAACAATTATCTTAAAGTACGTGCCGTGAAGCATTGGTGTCTCGATTGGCGTGCTCAAGCGAAGTGTTGATCAAAGAGAGTTGAAAAGAGCAAAGGGAGTCAAAGTTCTACTCAATTGTGTAGGGTTTAATAAGCCAAGAAAAGGTTGGCATAATTCCCGAATAAAATAATAATAAAATATTGAAAAGGCTTAAAACCTAAGGTCGAGTAAATGCTCGATACCTCGATAAATAAAAGAAAATATAACAAAGAAAAGAAAAGAAAGAAATTAAGAATATTTATATGTGTGTATATAAATATGTGTAATACTTTGTTATATATATTATTTAAGTAATAATGAGTATTCTTAAATAATAAAGAAAAGAAAGATATACGCTTCTTAAAGAAGAAGAAACGTAGGGTTTTATAAATAAGATATCTATAGGTTATCTTATAAAGAAAGATATTTTAAACTAAAGATTTAAAAAGAAAATAAAATAGATTACTTTATAAACTAAAGGTTTTAAAGTAAATCGAGGTGGCGATTATAAAACTAAGACTAAAGGTCTTAAGCCGGATTGTATATCCGACTAACAAAAAGTTATACTCGTACTATAGGTGCGAGATAGCAAGGGAAAGACCCTCTGAGGGTGTTTGAAGCCGATCCCAAAGTGAAAGGGTGAATACGCCCCAACTTTTACAAACTTGTTTTCAAACGAGTCAACTTGTTACATGAAAAACTTTACATGAGATCAAGTGTCTCTAAAAATATTATAAATAAGAACAAAAGCCTAGCCCTCAGGCTGTAGTATACGTTTGTCTGGATCCTTACATATGTGGTAAAATGCGGTGGGCACATCGCACCACGCTTGGTCACGACCTCCAGCCACGATGGGCCGGACCTAAGTATGTTCGAGTGAGACTGACCATGTGTATATTTATGGTACCTAAGTATGTCGAAACGCTGCGGTGACCTAGTGTAGAGACTCAAGTTTATAATGATGTTGTTTTAGCTTGATTATTCCTAAGCCACGATGGGTCAGACCTAAGTTATGTCTCGATGGGTAATCAAGTGAAAGAAAATATTTTTAGCTTCAGCATATTCACCAACATTCATTGCTGACGTATTTTCTAACATTTTGCAGGTAATCAAGAATAGGGCATGAAGAACGAAGTGCTCATGAATCCGATGGCTTGGATATTTTGATATTAATGAATGATGGTTTTGTAAACTTATAAACAAGTAAACTTAAATGAGACTTTTGTCTCATCTTTTGTAATGTAAATATTTACAACTTCAAACCACATGTTTTATAAAGTCTTCCACATAAACACGTAACTCTGATTTATTTACAAATGTGGTATCAACTAATGGTCACACTCCTAGGCCTTAGACGGGGGTGTGACAGGTTGGTATCACAGCCATCGATCTTAGAGAATTGGGTATTAAAAAGATAATACCCAAGCTTCAATCCAAGCATAGGAAAATATTTTACTTGTTTATTTGAATAAGGATAAGATTGGCTGGTAACTATTTCTTTCCCTCTCCTCAATCTAAACCACCTAATTTAGACGTCATTCGAGAAATTAATGGAGTATTATGATCATGAAGCAAAAAGAGCAAGAGAATACTACAAATTCCCAAAAGACATCATGAGTGAAGATTATTATGAGTCTTTCTTCAACCAAGACCAATACATTGAGCGACCCAAGCCAATATACTTCCCTGGAACCGAACATTGTCCAATTAACTTACCTGATAGTCCACCCGTACAAGGAAGAGATCCCCCGAGACACTCAAGCTACCATCCCTCAAGTTTACCCATATATCAACCATCTGAAGTACCAATATATTATCCTTCTGAAGTTCTCACCTACCAACCAATGGAGGTCTCGCCGTATTACCCATCTGGAGGTTCGACATACCTAACACCAAATCCTCACCCTTCATACGCCTTCCTCTCCAATCAAACAATCAAAGAGGAACTCAGATCTCCTTCATCCGACTGGATGCAATGCCACTCCGATCAGCGAAGGTGGCATACCAGAACTTCTACCATGAATACATTCGATTGCCATCAACAAGGAAGGACCCTCTCGAAAGCCTAAAATGAGGGTGATGATGCCATACGAGAACTTTCGCATGCCCGCATTATCAAAGGAAGCAGATCAAATGGAAGAGGAGGACCCAGAGGAGGAGGATCCGAAAGAAGAGGAAACAGAAATGGATCCAGAGGAGGAATACCCTGACAATTCGAATGTAGTCACAACGCCGATGGAAGAGCCATTCTCTCACCCAAACTATGGTTCAGTTGATCCCTACATGCAATTTCTCCAAGAACTTAAGAGCAAAGCATCATCGAGCTTCCCACCGTACCAAGGAGAAATTCCATCAATTGAAGACCAAGCAAATGAGATTCGTGAGCAGAACGAGGCTGTCGAGGCTTTCTTTAACAACTAATCCAATGTGACTGCAACACCATACCCGGATCCGAAGAATCATTTTAGTGTTGTTATGATGGGGTACCGTGATCCACCACCCCACTACGGTTATCCCAATGACATCCCTCAGTCACAGGAGGAGCATCTCGATCGAGCCCTACAGGAGACAGACGACCTTCGAAAGAAGATAGCCATTGATGGGAAGAAAAATAAGAAGATAGGAGAGATGCTTCTTCGCAAGTGCAACAAGTTAACGAATGTTGTGAAGAAATTTATGAAGGATTGAAGTAATGATTATGATGATGGTGTGTTTTCAAGAAATAAAATTATGTGTTAAGATAGTTTGTATATTATGTGTAACATATGTTGTAACAAAGAAAATAAGGATAGGCATATATATATATATATATATATATATATATATATATATATATATATATATATATATATATATATATATATATATATATATATATATATATCGTTTATACGATATATATAAAGTTGTTGTAAAACAATATATATCATTTTTATGATATATATGTGTTAGGGCATGAATTTTATGCTGAGGATCCTTAATCCTTAACTATCTTATGGATAGATTATCCTTGAGATATGTAACAGGTTATAAAGGATCAATGATCCTCGGTATTATTTGTTTACTAATGATTGCGTTTAGTATGGTGATGTGTTAGACAGGTATAACAATTTTAAGGCGTGCTTGCATCAATTTTCCTCATGGAGTATTCTCAAGCTGGAGTATGGATCCAGGATCGTCATTGAACTTAGCTAGTAAAGGACAACTTCGTGAAGATTGATGTTTAATTGTCAACAACGGCTCTTAGACTTGTTCTTCCACTTATTTCACTACTGGACTCTTATGGCACGTGGTCAAAGTAATGGGGAGCGGCTAGTGGAGGACTTGCGGATTATTAGGAATTGTTGTTAATAATATTTTCTTTATAAACTGAGTTGGGATCAACATTAGAACACACACAAACTCACGTATTCTAGCTTTTAAGATATTTTGTATTCACACATAGCATTCGTTGATCAACAACTCCACAACACTTGTAACCACCTTTTATCATTAATATAGTTGACGGTGATAGTTTTCACCGTCCGGGGGTTTTTTGTGCCGGAGGTTATAGTAATCACATACCATCCGACCAAAGATTACCTTGTTAATCTTTGACCGAAACAATTCTACCAAAGATTACCTTGTTAGTTTTTGACCGAAGTAAGATTATCATAATCAAGGGTTTTTTCCCTCGTGATCAAATCATTGTGTTCATCAATATTACGATTATATACTCCCTATTGTCGTGTTAGCACTATACTTCACTAAACAGATTTGTATATATTATCCTTAGTCAATTTTTATCCAAAACAATTTGGCGCCCACCGTGGGGCAATTGGTGCTATAATACATATTATTCCTATCGTTTTAAACCATATCATACCCATATCACTATCAATGGACTCTCAATCAACCTCTGCTTCATCAACTATGCCGTTATCGGTTCCTCTCTCATCAAGGATTCTGCCATCGATGCCTCCTCCAATCACGAGAGCACCACGGCCTGCCGCTGTTGGAAGCAAAACGCAGCTGCCAGTCTTCCAGAGCTCAAGAACCACTGCTGCCACCCCGGTGGTTAGTACTAACAATGATGTTTGATCTATGTGTTCGCAGGTTAAAGCATATATGGAGCAGTAGAACAAGACCAATCAAAGGATCCTTCGTGAGATAGAAGATCTCAGGAAGAATAAGAGGCCAACGGAGAATCACACTACCCTGATACCTAGGATGGTGGATTTCGCTAGTTCAGGATCCATGGCTCAGTTTACTCAAGGATCATCTATCCTTCAACAAGGGTCCGTGGGTCAACAGATTCAAGGATTCTCACTATTTCAGCCAGGATCATCTATACTTCAACAAGGGTCCATGGGTCAACAGATTCAAGGATCCTCATTGTTTCAGCTAGGATCATCTATCCTTCAACAAGGATCCATGGGTCAACTAGCTCAAGGATCCTCAACTTTCCCACAAGGATCATCCATCCTTCAACCAGGATCTTCTGGGTTATATCACCAGGGATCCTATAATTCACAACCTCAAGGATTCTTCTTTCAGAATCAAGGATCTTCCGAAGTTCATGAAGGAGATATAATCCCCATGCAAACCATAGCTTCTGGAGGACCAACTCCAATTGCAGACTCCTCTTATCCCAACTACTCATCCGAGATGCCTACCTTCACCCAACAAAGAGGTAACTCGTATGATCCTATATATTTTAACGCTAACCATGGTCCCGTGCAGGATGCAGGTATCAACCAAGCTATGGCCAAGGAGCTACAGAAGCTCAAGGATATGATATCCAGTGTTCCAGGGGTGATACGGCCTATTCCCGAGATACCTGTGGGGAGTCACAAGTTATCCAGATTTGCTCCACCTATCGGTGATGCTGAAATCCCGAAGCGATTCCAAACCCCAATCATGAAGACTTATGACGGAACCACTGATCCTGAAGAACATGTGGCATAATAAAGAGAGTGGATGGAAATCAACCCTATCCCAGAGAGACTCAAGGAAGCCTGCTTGTGCAAAGGCTTTGGATCCACACTCACAGGATCAGCATTAAAATGGCTGCTAAGTCTTCCTCCTTTCTTAGTTACTTCTTTCTCACATTTAGTTAACTTGTTCAACGGCCAATTTTCCTGTAGTAGGAAATTTGAGAAGTTAACTAGTGATTTATACCGAGTTATCCAACTTAGTGATGAATCCCTAAGGGATTTTGTTACGAGGTTCGGCAGGGAAGCTCTAGAAATCCCTAATCTTGACATGGCTACCGCTATTGAAGCATTCAAGATGGGACTTCAGAAGGGCTCCCCCTTTTATAATGATCTTATGATGACTCCATGCAGGAACCTAGATGAAGTAAGAAACAGGGAACTCAGATTCATATGTTTGGAAGATGACAGGTGGATCCAGGATCGTCTGGGAGTCAAACAAAGAAAGAATCCTCTGACAAGAAGCAAGGATTCTCATTCAAGAACAACAACTCTAAGCCCTACTCCAAATTCAATAACCAAAACGTCAGAGCGGTTGAAGAGGGGGATGATGATGAGGACTACCCCAACCTTTCAGAGTACTGTTTCTCCGTAGATACCCATGGTTTAATTTGTGCCATCAAGGATCTAGGGGAGAAAGCAAGGTGGCCAAGAAAGAACGAGAAGTCAACCACTTTCAAAGACAAGTCTAAATGGCGCGCTTACCACGAAGATTTTGGCAACACTATGGATGAGTGCATTGGCTTAAGGAGGGAGATCGGATACCACCTGAGCAAGGTCCACTTTAAAGAGCTTTTGGGAAAGAAGAAATCCAAGATCCAGGATCCTGAAGATCTTCCACAAAAAGCAACGCCACCACCACCAGACGCTCATGTAATCAACTTCGTCTGCAGAGATTATGACAAACTTCAAACTTCCTGTCCTGAAGAAGAGTTCAAGCTAGATGATGAAAGAAGGATATTCTTTGGTTCGAGCATCTAGGATCCTCACCAGGATGAACTTGATATACAAATGGTCAATTTCATCTCTGGAGGATCTGACATATGTGGAACATCTTTTTCCGCAGCAAAAAGGCTCGCCAAAGAGATCAAGTTGGACAACGTAGACCGACCAATAGTATCCACCACTTTGACGACAGATAAAAGGATCTTCTTCGATGAAGAAGATAAACTGAGCATCCAGGATCCTCACCATGACGGTTTAATTATTACTTTATTTATCGCTAACCACTATGTACGCAGGATCCTAGTGGACGGAGGAAGCTCAGTCAACATTATCCAACACGATGTCCTAAAGAAAATGAACATTCCAGATTCCGACATCGTCCCAAGAACATCAGTACTAGTCGGATTCAGCAGAGAAACTAAGAAGACATTGGGGGACATCAACCTGCCAATTTATATAGAAGGGTTAAATTCATATAAAAAATTCTTCGTTATTGATAACCTTTCTCGTTGTAATGTCATTTTAGGTAGGCTCTGGCTGCACGGAATGAAGACGGTGGCCTCAACTTACCACCAATGCATCAAACTACCTACCCCATGGGGATTTGTGAAGATAGTTGGTGATAAAGCAGAGGCCATGAATTATTATTCCTCATCAATGAAGCCAACAGCCAAGTAGACTATAGCACAGCAACCACAACAACATCCTAGGGACGTGCTGGAAGCCCGAGAGAAAGAATTAAAGGAAATATCCTTGGACCCCGAGGATCCAGATATAAAGGTGTTCCTAGGATCTAGTATCCCCAGTAAGATCGAAGAGGATTTGGTATCCTTCTTAGCGCGAAGAAAATCCACCTTTACCTTCAAACATTCAGATATGACAGGTATTTCAAAGAAGGTAATCACTCATAAACTCGACCTTGATCTATCTATTAAACCCGTCCATCAGAAGCGAAGGAAATTGGCTCCTGAGAGGAACAAGATCATACAAGAAGAAGTTGAAAAACTTCTTAAGGCCGGTATGATTAGAGAGGTTTAGTATCCTCGATGGTTGGCTAACGTGGTTGTAGTTTCAAAAAAGAATGGAAAGTGGAGGGTATGCGTTGACTTTACAAATTTAAACAAGGCATGTCCCAAGGATCCTTTCCCGTTACCACATATAGACTCCATGGTGGATGCAACGGCAAGACATGAAATGCTTACTTTCATGGATGCTTCCTCTGGATTTCAACAAATTCATATGGAACCATCTAATCAGGAGGATACTGCATTCATGACTCCTACCGGCGTAAATTCATGACTCCTATGCCATTTGGACTAAGGAATGCAGGGGAAACATACGAAAGACTGGTCAACATGATGTTCAAGGATCAGCTAGGAAAAACCATGGAAGTCTATATAGATGACATGGTGGTGAAATCAAAGAAGGCTGAGGATCACCTCAAAGATCTTGAAGAAGCTTTCAATATACTTGACCAATATAACATGAAACTGAATCCGTCAAAATGCCACTTTGGTGTTAAGGCTGGAAAGTTTCTGGGGTATATGGTGACTAAAAGAGGAATTGAAGTAAGCCCAGAGCAGATTGAAGCCATCATCAACCTAAAGTCTCCTGCAAACGCCAAGGATGTCCAAAGACTAACGGGAAGAATAGCTGCACTCAACCGATTCATCTCAAGATCATCCGAGAAATGTAAAGACTTCTATGATATTCTTAGAAATAATAAGAAGTTCGAATGGACAGAAAACCATGAGACTGCGCTTAAATCCTTGAAGGATTACTTATCCTCAGCTCTATCCCTAATGAAGCCTTTGGATGGAGAATCCTTGTATTTATACCTAGCAGTTTTAGGTAATGCAGTGAGTGCTGTTCTCGTCAAGGATCATGAAGGTGAACAACACCCTGTATATTATGTAGGTAAGACTCTGTTAGATGTAGAAGCCAGGTACTGTCACATTGAAAAATTAATTCTTGCTTTAATTATGGCTTCTACTAAATTAAGACATTATTTTGAGACTCATACTATTATTTTGAAAACTAATTATCCTATTAAGAATGTTCTTAGAAAGCCAGAATTGTCAGGTAGAATGGCTAAGTGGGCTGTAAAACTGAGTGCATACGAAATTCAGTATGAGCCTAGGACAGCTATCAAGTCACAGGCACTCGCAGACTTTGTGGCTGATTTCAGCAGTGACATGCAGAAAGAAGCCGACCTAGAGGTTCAGCAACTAGATGTAACCAAGGATCCTTGGATCCTTTTCACAGATGGAGCATCCAACGTAAAAGGAACGGGATTGGGCATACTACTGAAATCTCCACAGGGGGACATAATACCCCAGTCCATTGGATGTGCATTTCAAGCTACCAACAATGAGGCAACGAAGCACTCATAGCAGGTTTACTTTTAGACAAAAGTATGAGGATCAGGTATCTTCAAGTTTATATGGATTCTTTACTCATTACTAACCACTTTAACTGTTCTTATACCGTAAAAGGAGAAAATATGATCAAATATTTAGAAATTGTTAAGGAATTAGCAAAATCCTTCAAAATGTTTAGTATAGTACAGGTACCAAGAGAGGAAAATGCTGGGGCATACGCCTTAGGAAATTTAGCCTCATCCCTAAAAATCCCAGAAGATACGAAGATCCCAATTATTCACATACTCTCGCCAGCAATAGGAGAGCAAGAAGTTGGGGAAATAACAAGTGATAAGCAGATTGTACTTTGGGATCCATTATCCTTAGACAATCAAGGATCCTGGATCATTCCAATCAAAAAGTATATTAAAACTGGAGAAATCCCAGCTACGAAGAATCCGAAATCCTTCAAACTCAAGATATCACAATATATTTTATTAGATGATATGCTATACAGAAAATCTCTTGAAAGGTCCATACTTGAGATGCATCGAGGATCCTGAAATCCAAGAAGTACTTAAAGACTTTCACGAAGGAGATTACGGCAACCACACAGGAGGAAAAGCATTATTCTCCAGGATACTTAGAACTGGGTACTTCTGGCCGAAAATGAAGAAGGATGCAGTAGAGTATTCGAAGAAGTGTGATGCCTGCCAAAGGCATGCAAATATCCTTCATCAACCAGCAAAACCAATGTATCCTATATCCTCTTCATGGCCTTTCTTGAAGTGGGGAATGGACATTGTTGGTAAATTACCAAAGGCACCAGGTGGAAAGGTCTTTATGCTTGCCATGACGGACTACTTCTCTAAATGGATCGAAGCAGAGGCATTCGTAACAGTCCGAGAAAGGGAAGTTATATCCTTTATTAAACGAAATATTATAACTAGATTTGGCATTCCCTCTGAGATTATTTGTGATAATGGTTCCCAATTTATTGGGAAAAGAACAACTAACTTTTGTGACAGCTGGGGCATAAAGATGATTACTTCAACACCAGTGCATCCTCAAGCTAATGGTCAAGTGGAGTCTAGCAACAAAATCTTCATCAACAATTTAAAGAAGAAGCTAGGATCCAATAAGGGAAAATGGGCCGAGGAACTACCATATGTTCATTGGGCCGACATGACAACACCCAAGAATGCAACAGGCCAAACACCTTTTTCGTTGGTATTTGGATCAGAATCAGTAATCCCAACAGAGATGGTGGTTCCTACAGCAAGAACGAGCATCCGTGATCCTGAAGCCAATGAAGAAATCCTTCTTGAAGACTTGGATACTATTAAAGAACTCAGAGACCTAGCAAACATCAGAATGTGAGCTTATCAACAAAGGGTAGCTGGGGCATACAACAAGAATATAAGGATCAGAAGATTTCAAGAAGGAGATTTAGTTTTGAGGAAAGCCTTCCAAAATACTACCCATCCGGCTGATGGGAAGTTAGCACCCAAATGGGAAGGACCTTATCAGATCGAGTCGGAGGCAGGAAATGGGGCATATCATTTGCTCACAATGGAATGCTGTCCACCTCAAGAAGTACTTTTTCTTATCAGGATCCAGTATCTTGAGAGGATATGTTATCCTTTAAGGATCAAGGATCCCCAAAATTGGTAATACCTATCCGATTACTTATCCCTTTCAATTTCTTATTATTAATTTAAGGATAACGTATTCTTAATATTTTGTTCCTTCCAAGTTTTAAATATCAATGCAGGATATTATTAAGATAAGTAATGATCAAGAGGTTGGCCACCTCTCCTTTACGTTCAAGGTACTATACTATTTCCCTTGGCCTAGCCCACGTTTGGATATGATCCCCGATGGTCATATCCTCTAAGGTTTAAAGGTTTTCACCTTTCTTATAGAGAGAGTTTATACACTCTCGCCTGGAGCGCACGTTATCCAACGTATAGTCCGGGGCAGCGGGACCAGTACACGCTTAGTGGATGACAATTTCATTGTCTTCGGCTATATGGAGGATCCTAAGATTTATGGTAGACGTACCATACCACCTGTTTATAACGTTTTCACGTTATCTCAAGACAAAGGTTTCTAACATTTTCATGTTAGCTAAGGTTTATAACGTTTTCACGTTATCCCAGTTTTGGTCTTGTCCCCAGTTTTGGGCTCGTCCCCAGTTTTGGGCTTGTCACTATTACACGGGCTTGTCCCCAGTTGCACGGGCTTGTCCCCAGCTTGATGGGTTTAATCCCAATTAATATTATGAGTTATTTGCAACAGATTTACTAAGTTTTTCATGAAGACAAAATTCTAAGGATCCAAAATCCTAAAAGGATCACTAAATGTTCAGTTCTTATGGTAACTCAGGTCTATCTAGACCTTCTGGTATGATTTCTATTAATAATTTGTATTGTCACAATTGCAATAATGTTAAACATTTTTAGGGTCACTCCTTTAAAGATAATCTGTTATAAAAGCTTTTACCGATTTTTAAGGATATCTTATCCTAAAGTTTGTTCTCTAAGAATACTTTATCTTAATTATTTTCCTAAGGATCATTTATCTTAAAGTTTCTTACTTAAATTTTTCGAAATTACTAAAGTTATGTCAAACAAACTTTTAAAAAATGACAGGTAAATAGCTAAAAGATTTATATTAATTAAAATAAGTCACCAGGACTTATCCAAAATTCTTAACCCGGACTTCATCATGTAAAAGATGGATCATCCATCCGGGTTAAGGGAGTACTACTAACTGTTCATAAGTGCAGGAAAATTAAAAACAGGGGCAACAAAGGCTTCATCCTCACAAACAGAGGATCCCTCCACCTTTGTCACCCTCGCAAATTGTCTTAAGGATCATGGATCCTTTATCCTAGCTACTACTGTTTATTACAAACCAAGATAATTGTTCAAGAAAACATCAACACAAAATAAAAATAAAATGGGCTCAGGCATTGTCTTCTTCATCCTTCATCGCCCATTTATGCAGTTGCCCCAACCTCCACCGTTGCCTCATGGCCACCTTCCGCTTCATCCTGACCCTTCACACCGCTTGTTCCTGCTTCACCTGCATCAACCATCTCACCTTCAACTTCATCCTCGCCTCCACCCAAGTCAATCAAAGACTGCTGCCACTTCTTGATTTCCCATGAAGATTTGTCGAAGGATGGATCATTGGCCTCAGTCACCAATTTGAATCTTGCTTGGAGAACCGACTTGGCTGTCCAGGACTTTGCCTCTTCGGTAGCCCGGTTGATCTCGTCATGCATATGGACTGCTAGTGCGGCAGCATGCTCCTCTATCTGTCTCTTCTCCTTGGTCATCTTGGAGAGGGACTTATCCTTAGCAGCAACCATAGATCTTATCGCATCAAGGATCTCTTCATACTCTCCAACAGTCTTCTCATAATGGCTTCGGGCAGAATTGATAGCCTAAAAAAGAAAGCGGAATAAGCTTAAGAGGACACTTGGATAATAAGAATTGGAAGAATAAAGGATCCTTACCGTCGAAAGCATTTCCAGGATCTGTTTCTCAGTGTCAAAGGGGTTCTCTGGATCCGAACTCTTCTTCCTCTTAGCTCCTGACTTGGCTCGGGTTGTGATTGGACGAGGTTCGGAAGTAGGAGTTAGTTTGGTGGTATCCTTCTTGGTGAACATGCAGTCTATATCCTCGAGGGAGAACATGGAAGCAGACTTTCCTGACCTTTGAACACCTGTAAATAGTAATTCACAGATAAGTTTTCTAACATTTCTCTTTTCAATATTTAAAATTATTACTCTTACTTGACATGATTAACTCTGAGTTTGACTCTTGAAAAGCTTCAATGAATTTGGCTTGAAAGGTCCTAATTGCAGGATCAGTGAAAGGAACTTCTTCACTCTATCTTCGACTCCAGGTAGGTCAGACAGCAGATCAAAGTTTTCAACTACACAAGCAATGAAAAATATGAGCAAAAGAATATAGTATCCTACCTTAGTTTCCTAAGGATCCTAGATCCTACCCTTTGGTATCCACTTTTTGGGAAGGTTAGTTCCACCCGGAATGGAATCCCTTTTTACAAAGAAAAATTGGTTCTTCCAGAGGGTATCATTCAAAGTAACTTTGTAGATGGGAACATCTTGGTGGGGTTTTGACTTGAAGATGAAACGTTTGAAACCATGGGTGACCAGATTTTAGAGGAACGATAACTCTTCCAGGCCGAACTCAACACCCTCTTCCTCGATTATCCTCTCTATGGTATGAAGAACTCTCCACAACATCGGCATGGTTTGGATATAACAAATTACCGTTAGGGTAAAAAACCTTTGGGTTAGGTCAGGAAAAGGATACATATAACCTATCAGGAAAGGTTGGGCTGGAAAGCAAACCCTGTTTTTCGAGATACTGTCACTGCGGGCTGAGGAATCGAAGGATCAAAAAATAGTGTTTGCTGGAAAGTGTGAACGGATTTCGTCGATTTCTGGGTCTGTAAACTTACAGACCTCGGAAGAGGGGGCTTGAAGAATGACTTGTGAGTAAAGATCTTCGGGGTCAGAATGATTAAGAGAAGAAGAAGAGGATACAAAAACAGTCGACATGTTGAAAGAGAATAAGAGAAGAGAAAGAAGGATACCTTGAAGACGCTTGAATCTGTGGATTATAAGAAGATTATAATTATCTCATATATAGGCGTCGAATAATTATGGCTTATAGATATTAACCGCCTGACACTCGTCTAATCACCTTCTTTTTTGCAGGAATTTTGAAATTCAAAATGACAGTTGTTTTACACAATCACCCGCCATTTTGGGGGCAATTGTTAGGGCATGAATTTTATGCTGAGGATCCTTAATCCTTAACAATCTTATGGATATATTATCCTTGAGATATGTAACAGGTTATAAAGGATCAAGGATCCTCAGTATTATTTGTTTACTAATGATTGCGTTTAGTATGGTGATGTGTTAGACAGGTATAACAATTTTAAGGCGTGCTTGCATCAATTATCCTTATGGAGTATTCTCTAGCTGGAGTGTGGATCCAGGATCGTCATTGAACTTAGCTAGTTAAGGGCGACTTCGTGAAGATTGATGTTTAGTTGTCAACAACGGCTCTTAGACTTGTTCTTCCACTTATTTCGCTACTGGACTCTTATGGCACGTGGTCAAAGTAATGGGGAGCGGCTAGTGGAGGACTTGCGGATTATTAGGAATTGTTGTTAATAATATTTTCTTTATAAACTGAGTTGGGATCAACATTAGAACACACACAAACTCACGTATTCTAGCTGCTATGATATTTTGTATTCACACATAGCATTCGTTGATCAACAACTCCATAACACTTATAACCACCTTTTATCATTAATAAAGTCGACGGTGATAGTTTTCACCGTCCGGGGGTTTTTTGTGCCGGAGGTTATAATAATCACATACCATCCGACCAAAGATTACCTTGTTAATCTTTGACCGAAGCAATTCGACCAAAGATTACCTCGTTATTTTTTTACCGGAGTAAGATTATCATAATCAAGGGTTTTTTCTCTCACGATCAAATCATTGTGTTCATAAATATTACAATTATATACTCCCTATTGTCGTGTTAGCACTATACTTCACTAAACAGATTTGGATATATTATCCTTAGTCAATTTTTATCCAAAACAATATGTATATGAAATAAATAAAACTTGTATTTAAGAAATGAAACTGTTTAATTACAGATAAAAAGAAAAATATAAAGATAAAATGTCTCGACAAAGTGATAACCGTGAGGCTTCTCGAAAGGAAGCCGATAAACGAAAAGAAAAGTGAAAAGACCCCGAAAACAAAAAATATGAACCAATACCCGAAAAATATATGAGTCAAATCCAAAGAATGATAAAAGATGCAGTTAGAGAAGAATCTATGGCTAGATCCCAATCGAAACATTCCAAACATTCTCAATCTGCTAATCTTTCCTGAATGTTCGTAAAGTCCCGACCAAAACCATCCCATGTCGAGGAGAGTGTTCATGAGTCGAATGTCGATATTGGAATCCGTCGAGAATTTAAGAAATTAAAAATTGGAGGATGTTCATTTAAAGACTTCAAATATTATGGACCGAAGGAATTCCATGGTGACAAAGGAGCCATCACAACCGTGAGGTGGCTTGAGAAAATGAAGACAATCGTCATAACGAGCAAGTGTTCCGACCAAGAGAAGTTTCAATATTCTGCCCTTATGTTCAAAGGGGAAGCGCTCAAGTGGTAGAAACTATGATCATGAGTAAAGGAAGGGAGATGATGTACAATCTAACTTAGAATGAGTTTAAAGAGATGTTAATGGCAAAGTTTTGTCCAATGCACGAGACCGACCAAATCCAAATAAATGGGTCATCTATGCTTTGAATGTCCCAAAAACAAACCCGTGACTGCTGGTGCGGGTGGAAGTGGCCAAAAGAACGACCCAAGAAAAATAACGCAAGAGTATTCGTACTCGACACAAAACAAGCCGCTTACATGCCGGAAACCATTACCGGTATGTTTTTAGTCAATAATGCTTATGCTAGAATTTCGTTTGATTCAGATACCAATTAAGTTATATAAATTATGACTTTTATAGTCTATTAAACAAACCCTTAATCAAACTTAATAAAACTCTAAACATCGAGACCACTAGTGGCAAAATTGTTAAAATCTTCGAAGCTCTAGAAAATGGAAAAAGTCTTATTAGCCGGTTACGTTTTGCCTATCAAATTGCTACCCATGAATCTTGCGGGTTTTGACATTGTATTGGGTATGGATTGGTTATCCGATAGCCATGTTTGTATCCTTTGCAATAACAAGACTGTTGAAACTTCAAAGCCCCTGATAAAAGAACTATTCGAATTGAAGGGGATAAAGACGCTGGCCGAGTTAGCCTAATCTCCATGATAAAGGTTAACAAATGTTTAAATCAAGGATGCTTAGCGTTCATGGCCTATGTCACCGAAGAATCTAAACCCAAAGAAATCAAAGACGTTCTTGTTGTTTCCAATTCTGTTGATGTCCTTCCCGATAAAATTCCTGGAAATCTCTCCCGATCGTGAAGTAGAGTTTAAGATCTATCTTATTCCCGGTACTGCTCCAATCGCCAAAGCTCCGTATCTCTTAGCGTTGGCTGAAATGAAGAAAACAAAGAGACAACCCGATGAGCTTCTTGAGAAAGACTTTATGCGACCAAGTTCATCACTATGGAGAGCGCCAATATATTTGTCAAGAAGAAAGATGGATCCAAAAGTATGTGTATCAGTTATCAAGCGACAAGCAAAATCACAATCAAGAACTTTTATCCACTTCCTCGAATCAATAATCTTTTGATTTAATTCAAAGCGCAAGTTTCCCTTTTAAAATCGATCTTCGTCCTCATTTCCATCAATTTAAAGTTCAATCCGAAAACAACTTAAGATGACACGTGATCGCCAAAAGAATTACGCCGATGTCTGACGTAAGCCGTTAGAGTTCAAATGTTGGTGACAAGGTTCTTTTGAAAGTCTCTTTCCATGGAAAGGCGTAGTTCGCTCCGACAAGAAAGGAAAATTAAGTCCTCGATTCGTTGGACCATTTGAGGTACTCGAATATATTGGCACTGTTGCATATCGTTTGCGACTGCTCGAGGAAATACAAGGGATACACGACGTATTCCATATCTCGAATCTGCGTAAATGTTTAGCCGATAAATTTTTTTCAATGTCATTAAAAATGTAGAAATTAACGAGAATTTAAAATTCATTGAAAGAACAATACAAGTAGAAGATTCGAAAACAAAGAAACTTAAAATACGGACATTGAAAATCGTGAAATTAAAAAGGGATTCCCGAAAAGGACCCGAGTACACATAGGAACTCGAGTCCTAAATGAGAAAAATAAACCCTCACTTATTCTCGTAAAGCAAATCTCGAGGACGAGATTTATTTCAAGGTGGGGATGATATAACATCACGGAAATTTCGAGCCAAAAATGTCAAGATTTCAATGTTAAGGGACTAAAGTTGTCAATTTCCAAACTCAAGGATTTAAAATGTAATTTCTGTTTTCCTTACCTATCGTGCTACGCGATGGATCAGAAGAGAGACCCATCGCGTACCGCGATGGGTTACCTGACACATTGTGAAACGTGTGCCACGTGGCACACGGTGGCATCGTCTGCCGCCACGTGTCATCACGTGGCAACACGTCCGCCACGCGGCACAATGTCTTCCATGTGTCGTCATGTGGCAGGTCTAGTGTGTGATTCATCAAGCCTAAGTCGCGATACGCGACGGGCTTGCCAAAGGGGCCGTCGCGTACCGCGACGGGATCCAAAATTTGGCTATAAATAGCAAGGTCCGGGTTCTTCATAATTCACACCAAAACCTCACACATATCTCTCTCTCTAACATCTCACTACACCTCAAAATACGAGCCCTGATCCACCTCGATAAACGTGCCGCGATTCCTTGATAAACGCGTCCTCAATATTCGTACCACCACCCGACGACGTGTATATCAAGAAGGTGATACTATCCCGACGTTCCAACAATTATCTTGAAGTACGTGCCGTGAAGCATTGGTGTCTCGATTGGCGTGCTCAAGCGAAGTGTTGATCAAAGAGAGTTGAAAAGAGCAAAGGGAGTCAAAGTGCTGCTCAATTGTGTAGGGTTTAATAAGCCAAGAAAAGGTAGGCATAATCCCCGAATAAAATTATAATAAAATATTGAAAAGGCTTAAAACCTAAAGTCGAGTAAATAGTCGATACCTCGATAAATAAAAGAACATATAACAAAGAAAAGAAAAGAAAGAAATTAAGAATATTTATATATGTGTATATAAATATGTGTAATACTTTGTTATATATATTATTTAAGTAATAATGAGTATTCTTAAATAATAAAGAAAAGAAAGATATACGTTTCTTAAAGAAGAAGAAACGTAGGGTTTTATAAATAAGATATCTATAGGTTATCTTATAAAGAAAGATATTTTAAACTAAAGGTTTAAAAAGAAAAGAAAAGAGATTACTTTATAAACTAAAGGTTTTAAAGTAAATCGAGGTGGCGATTATAAAACGAAGACTAAAGGTCTTAAGCTGGATTGTATATCCGACTAACAAAAAGTTATACTCGTACTATAGGTGCGAGATAGCAAGGGAAAGACCCTCGGACAGTGTTTGAAGCCGATCCCAAAGTGAAAAGGTGAATACGCCCCAACTTTTACAAACTTGTTTTCAAACGAGTCAACTTGTTATATGAAAAACTTTACATGAGATCAAGTGTCTCTAAAAACATTATAAATAAGAGTAAAATCCTAGCCCTCAGGTTGTAGTATACGTTTGTCTGGATCCTTAAAAATGTGGTAAAATGCGGTGGGAAAATCGCACCACGCTTGGTCACGACCTCCAGCCACGATGGGCCGGACCTAAGTACGTTCGAGTGAGACTGACCATGTGTATATTTATGGTACCTAAGTATGTCGAAACATTGCGGTGTTTTGTTGGGGTGTCCTAGTGTAGAGACTCAAGTTTATAATGATGTTGGTTTAGCTTGATTATTCCTAAGCCATGATGGGCCGGACCTAAGTTATGTCTCGAGGGGTAATCAAGTGAAAGAAAATATTTTTAGCGTCAACATATTTACCAGCATTCATTGCTGACGTATTTTCTAACATTTTGCAGGTAATCAAGAATACGGCTTGAAGAACGAAGTGCTCATGAATCCGATGGCTCGGATATTTTGATATTAATGAATGATGGTTTGTAAACTTATAAACAAGTAAATTTAAATGAGACTTTTGTCTCATCTTTTGTAATGTAAATATTTACAACTTAAAACCACATGTTTTATAAAGTCTTCCGCATAAACCCATAACTCTGATTTATTAACAAATGTGGTACCAACTAATGGTCACACTCCTAGGCCTTAGACGGGGGTGTGACATCATAAGTCAAGGGGTGATTGTAAGGCCAATATTTGTGACTTGCGATATCAAATAACCAAACCCGTTATATACTTTATGGTCAAGTTAATAGTTTAAGCCAACGAGGAAACCAGACATAAAACGAGAGCTTTGGGACACGTGTTTAACTTCAACGGGATAAGGCTTCTAGAGGATATGTATTTGGCTATAAATAGAACATTTTGTATTCTTTTATATGTGTGTGTTTTCCATGGTGTAAATCATCCACCCAAGGGGAGCTCACCTTGGGTGGGTCGGTTCTTTATTAATAATATATCAAATCTTTTAACCGACAACGACATCGTTCATATATTATCTTTATGTTTATATTTATGTTTGATCGTTTGATTTACCGCTCCCGTCTCGACACTTTGTATAAAGAGTAAAAATGTTTGTGCGGTCGTTTTGGGACCTACAAGTGATCTGTTGGGACGTTCAGCAATCCAATTTTGTTGTGGAGTGTAGGGAGCACTAAACTGATGATTTATCCCCTTTGAATGGCAGAATTCATTAATAGCTCTGTTACAAACTCGGTTCCAATATCGCTTTTGATACACTTGACCTTATTATCCGTCTAATTTTCCACAAGAATAAAATGGAGTGGTTTTATCCTTGTGACCTAAAAGGAAACTCCAGCGGAAAAATAAAAAGTCATCAGTTGTAACATTTCAAAATCTTCTTATTTGTATTTGTTTACCCAACTCGGGTATGTAATTCAGATCTTTAGTATTAATTAAAACCTTTATTTAGTGGTATTTAACTTGGTATAGCTTAGTTTACTGTCACAACCCCAATCTAGGCCTAGGAGTATAATCAATAGTTGGTACCATATTTGGTAAATAAATCAGAGTTACGGTTATTAGCGGAAGTCTTATAAAAACATAAGGATCGGTAATATAAATATTTACATTACAAAATACGAGACGAAAGTCTCGATTTGTTTTACTTGTTTATAAGTTTACAAAAACCACCATGTTTTAATATTTACATAAAACTATCCGAGCCATCGGATACTCGAGCTTCTTCGTCCTTCAAGCTCTAATCCTGATTACCTTCAAAATGTTAAATAAAATACGTCAGCAACGAATGCTGGTGAATATGCTGACGCTAAAATATTTTCTTTTACTTAATCATCCCTCGAGACCACGTAAGCCTCGGCCCATCTTGGCTTAGGAATAATTAAGTTAAACCATCATCATAAATTCGAGTCTCTGCACCAGGTCACCTCAGCGAAATACCGCAACGTTTATGACATAACTTAGGTACTACAAATATACACATGGCCATTCCCCACTCGGACGTAACTTAGGTCCGGCCCATCGTGGCTAGAGGTCATGACCAAGCGTGGTGCGATGTGCCCACCGCGTTTCACATATGAAAGGATCCAGACAAACGTATACCATAGACTGAGGGCTGGGTTATACTCTTATTTATAATGTTTTTAGAGACACATAGCCTCATATAAAGTTTTTCATATAATCAAGTTGACTCGTTTGAAACAAGTTTGTAAAAAGTGGGGCGTATTCACCTTTTCAATGGGATCGGCTTCCAACACCGTCAGTTAATCTTCCTTCGCTATCTCGCACCTATGGTACGAGTATAACATTCATTCGTCGGATACTCGATCCGGCTTAAGACCTTTAGTCTTATTTATCTCGATGAACCTTTAGTTCATTTTCTCTTTTACTTTAAAACCTTTAATAAAAAAGTAATCTTTATAAACATTTAGTTTATTTATAAAACCAGACGTTTCTTCTTCTTTAAGAAACGTATTCTTTTCTTTATTATTTAAGTATACTCATTATACTTTAAATAATATATTTCATAACAAAGAATAATCTTATATATATCTATTCATAAATATATATTTTATCTTTTCTTTTCTTTATTTTCTTTGTTATATCTTTTCTTTGATTATCGAGAATAACTTCGACTTAGGGTATTAAGCCCTTTCAATATTTTATTATTATTTTGGTCGGGCATTATGCCTACCTTTGTCGGCTTAGTATTCCCTTCTTACGTGGGCAACACTTCGACTCTATTCTTCTTATCAACACACGCTCGATCAATCTTTGACACGTTTATCGAGACACCAACACCCTTGGCACGCACTTCGAGGCATTCATCGGGACGTCGGGACAGCACCTCCTTCTTGATTATGATGTTGTCGGGAATTGGCACGTTTATCGAGGTATAGCACAATTATCGAGGGATCGAGACGGTTTTCGAGGCGGATCGAGGGCACGCTTTACGAGGTAGTGAGAGAGTCTAGAGAGAGAGTATGTGTGTGAAAATTTGGTGTGCTTGAATCAAACCCGGAGCTGCCTATTTATAGGTTGAAATTGGACCCCATCGCGGTACGCGATGGGCTCCCTGGCTCACCCATCGCGTACCGCGATATAGGGTTGATGAGTCATAGGGTAGGCCTGCCACGTGTCAACACGTGGCAGGCGCCGCCACACGTGTCAACACGTGGCACGGGCGTTGCCACCGTGTGCCATGTGGCACACGTGTTAGTCTGTGTCAGACACCCTATCGCGGTACGCGATGGGTGTCTTTCTTGACCCTATCGCGTAGCGCGATGGATCAGAAAAGCAGATTTTACATTTTAGCCCCTGGAGTTTGGAAATTGGCAGAATTGGCCCATTGAATTTGTAAACTTGACATTTTTGGCCCGAATTTACGTGATGTTACATCCTCCCCACCTTGAAATAAATCTCGTCCTCGAGATTGCTTATGAGAATAAGTGGGGGTATTTCTTTCTCATTTCGGACTCGATTTCCCAAGTACACTCGGGTCCTCTTCAGGAGTCCCATTTTACTTTCACAATTTTCAAAAGTTCGTCTTTTAAGTTTCTTTAACTTTGAATCTTCGATTTGGATTGGCCGTTCTACGAATTTTAAGTTCTCGTCAATTTCTACGTCTTTTAACCGCATTGAAAGAGATTCGTCGGCTAGATGTCGGACCGGTGCGGGACACGGTTTCCCAACGATTCACGGGGCAACGTGTTAGAGTGCGGAATCCTCTAACACGGCGATTCGGTGGTGATCAACGACGCGCGGTAACGATTCCTAAGACGGTTTGACACCTAGGGACGGAGGAAAGGACCGACACGTGAAGAACGGGCAGAGAGTATTTCAGCAGAGTGGTGGTTCGTGACTGTGTGTAGAATGTGTGCTCTATTGTGAAATTTCCTAAGTTTCGTTTATATATCGAAAACTGGTTCGATCGAATGAGTCCCTCATTCGATCGAACGAGACCTGGTTCGATCGAATCAGTCACTGATTCGATCGAATCAGTTTCTTTTGACATTTTCAGTCCGTTAACTTAGTTTCACGATCGTTATCTTCATATCGAACCATCCTGATAGAACTGGGGACATACACATGACATTTCATGTCCTAACAAACTCCCCCTTGGAGCCAGTTCTATTTACTTACAATCAATCGAGTTCTCTTGCTCGATCGTGACTCCCCCTTGGAGTTATCTCACTCTCTCTTTTCTCAAAGCTAATGGTGCGCATGTTGCATCCACGAACTCCTTTCATCATGAAGTTCTCTCAGGATCAAATGGTCCAGTCAGTCAGACTTACCATAGGTTCCGCATATCCTGAGAAGCTGTCAATTGAAACTTTAGATAAACATTTAAGCACAATCTATCACAATGTTCCAAAACAAATTACATTCAACTCAAAAACAATTACAACCAGAAGATTAAACCTTTCATTACAACAAGAAACAAAATAAACATGACAATTAAGCTTCAGTCTCTTGTGCATACTTCTTCTGTTGCTCTTTCCAATTTGATCCTGCATGTATGTCATAGGCAAAGCAGATCCTAATGACATTTCTATACGTTAAAGCTTGCTCCATGTCTTCGGGGGCGTAGAGAATCTCTGTCTTGTACAGCGTGTAGACGTCCTCCCGTGACAAGTTTGTGAGCCACATAGGATCAAAGATACGAATTGTGCTCCAATTTCCATTGTCGTTGAGCACGATGACTGCTTCATGCAGTCTTCCGTCATAGTACCAATGCCTGAACGCTTTGTAGAAGTCCTGCTTCATCTTTCTTAGAGGAATCTTCTTCATCGTGAGTGGTGGCATGTACTTCAAAACAATCTTTGGCCTGTTGGTGATCGGATCGATCTCCCTTTTACTTGTATATCTCTTTGGCCTTTGTGGAGTGATCATCTTCCATTTTGAGCTGTATTCCATTCGCAATACACTCTGATAATACGTTGCAAATGGAGATGAACTTGCATAAAGCATATCAAGATAGTTAAGACGGTTTAGATCAAAAGTAGGAAGAGTCTTCAAGTCAGTGATACGTTGAAAGTACTCAACCCCTTTTTCTCTCTTGACAGCAATGCAATTAAGATCCTTCAGACACGCCCAAGCAATTATTTCACCTGAAGTTCTACGACCCTTCATCTTATAGGACATTGTGTGAGGAATGGTCGGCTTTGCTTGTCGTCTGGACCTTATCTTCTCAAGAATAGCGTTGAAAGCTTTCTTGCACTCTTCAGTTTTCTCAACGAAATCGGCTTGATCTGCATCAGAAGGCTGTTTCATTGTGTTTGACCTTTCGTCAGCCTTCTTCTGTATTTCCTCCTCTGTTACATTTTGAAAGAAGCTTGCCGAGTTAGGAAGATCTTCAGTTTGAGACGTGTAGTACTCTGGATATTCTTCCTGCGTCAAGTCTTCCATTTCGACTTCATCGAATTGAGAGGGATCAGCGGCCGTGGATGATGTTGAGTCAGGTGTAGCAGCCGAAGAAGATGTTTGTTCTGTTGAAGGCAAAGCCAGATACTTGCCTGTTTCTTCATTGTATAGCTCAAACATATGTTCCAGTTCTTCTTCTGTGAAATTGTGAGAAATTTCACCTTCTTCCAAGTCTCCACTTGCGAAGAATTGCTGCTCATCTGGATTGTCCAGTAAAAACGTGAAATATTCCGCTGCTGTTTTTGATTGCAGCGGTTTGGACATTAAACGGATCAGCATCACCTGTTTGATTACACAAACACAAAGTAACAACAAATTTAAGTAAACATATGTAATATCATAAACATTAAATACAATATCATTACATATGAAACTAGGTTTACAAACAAATCATTAATTGAAAAGATTTAACATTTAAGTCCTTACTACATTCACTCAAAAATCACTCAGTTACCTTCACCTTCATCATCATCTGAGTTCAGCTCGTCGGTGTCCACATCAACATTAGCTGGACCTTCCAGACGAAGAACGTCTCCTTTAAGCTCAGTCACCTTAGCTTCAAGGTTTCTGTTTGACTCCACAAGGCTTTTATTGGACTCTACCAGGCTTTGATTTGACTCTTTGAGCTCTGTGATAGCAGATCCCTGTTCAGCAACAGTAGCAGTGAGCTGAGTGTTCTCAATCTTCAACCTGTCGTTGTCAGCTTGAAGTTGAGCCATTTGTTCATCTCTGATTCTGTTATGCTCTTCCTGCTGTGTCCTGAACATGAACATCTGCATCATCGCCTTGTGCAGGTCGGCAATTTCAGAAGCGACCTTGGGAGGGAGGGAGATCTCCTGTTGAGGTTGAGGAGGAGGTGGCGGTGCGGACTGAGGTGTTGGAGGAGGAGCTTGTTGTGCTGGAGGAGCAGTAGAAGAGGTCCCAACTGATGGTAACATTGCGGGACGAGGTTGGCTGGGAAATAAATTCCTGTACTTTCGAGTAACCTTCCTCTTTTGTCTCTTCGCCGGCCTTTCTTCACCTGTCGGTTGATCAGCAGGCTGCTCCTCAAACACTACTTCTTCACCGGTTTCCAAATCTTCAACATTTAAGTAGGTATCAGCTTCCTTCTCTGCATCAGTCCTGGTGTCCTCAGGGACTACTTCGTCTTCAGTGTCTGATTCATCACTGGTTTTCTGATACGGAAGGTCCTCGACATCTGAGTCACTTGAGGTGTTCCTCCACTTCCTCTTTGGTGGAGCCTGATAAAACGGATTCGCCACATGCCCAAAACAACGTTTGTGTGGGGGCCTTGTTGGACGATCCTTGTACGACTTGAGACGGTTCAAAGTCTCATTCTTCATGTGGTCTAGCTTTACCACATCTCCGTCATTCTCTTTCAACAGCCCCGGTGCCTGGTCATCAACTATCATCTGCACAAACCTCGGGTACCGTAGAAACTTCTCACCCGCCCCTTGTTTTATGGTGATGTTTTCCACCATGTGACTGAATGTCATTTGAGAGAAATTGAAGGGGCGGTTCATCACGAGTGCTGCCACGGTGAATTGCATGCTCTCCCTTATCTTATCAAAACTTGTACGTTGAGGACCCAGACAGTGCATCACCACGTGCGCCAGATATTTGAATTCTGGGCACAAATTTGCTTTGAGAAGCAGACCGGCATTGAGATCGCCGTCATACTTCATGCGTGCGAAACATCCTCTCGTTGCTGCAGGATGTAATGTGGTCGGGTCAGAGTCTGTATCTGCAAACCCGCAGACATCTCTAAGAATCTGGGCAGAAACAACAATTTGATGCCCTCGGACTGTGGAGCGTATCACCGACGGCTCGACGGACTTGTCGTGCGTGGCGTTTCTCCAAAACTCCTGTTGAACCGACATTATCGGCTCAACGATCCTTGAGATAGGAATGAAGATCCTTGACCTCTTTAAAAACTTAATCATCTGCGCAAAGTCCTTGCCGTGACTTGATTTTTCATCTAAAAATGCCACAATGTTGTGTTTGATCGACGTTTTGTACGGAGCAATAACCTGTGCAGCTTCAGCCATTGAATCTGTATACATAGACATGTTAAAACAGACAGATATCTAAAAGACTGAATTTGTTAAAAAAAAAAAATTTTTTTTTTTTTTTTTTTTTTTTTTTTTTTTTTTTTTTTTTTATTTTAATTTTAAACTTCTGGACTGGTTCGATCGAATTATAAAGGATTCGATCGAATGAACTAATCATCCGATCGAGTGAGACATATATTCGATCGATTTAGACTGGTTCGATCGAATGGACTCATTCGATTCCTTCAACCAGAACCCAGATTTCAACGAGACCCGAATCGGTTTTTTCGACCGATTAACCACAATCAACATGTGCGAAACATTGAAAGATGTTGTTTACATGTTTTCCAATGACCCTCATGACCCGAAAACTCAAAAAAAAAACTCAGTTTTATTGTCGGGACCGTTTCCGACACCAAAAACGGCCCGAAAACCTATCGAAACGCGGACGAAAATCAATAAAACTTACATTTTTGAAATCTACGCGAAAAATTGAATAAACTGGTCGGATCAAAAAGAGGTTTTAGCACGATCGATTTTGAGAGGGAAATTTCAAATTCTTTTCGGATGAAAATGTCCGATCGAATGACTTCTGCTATTTATACAGATTTTTGACTCATCCGATCGAATAAACTTGTTCGCTTGACTCATCCGATCGAATGAGACACACTATTCGATCGGATGGATTTCTTCCCTCAAACTGATTTTTCACAATAACTTATCCGATCGATTTGGCACATTCGATTGACTGACTCGATCGAATGGCTACATGTTCGATCGAATGAGGAAAAGTTTTAGAAAAATTTGACTTTTAAACTTCTTATTCCCCGTCATCGATCACGGTGCTTTTGAACCTGCAAGAAAACTTAAACTTTTGACATTTGGTTAGTTAGCATAGAAATTTTCCGATTTTGTGAGCTCAGTTCCTGTAGAACATAAAGATCATAAAACGTTAGTAAACACACAGAAAATATCAGGTCCAACCAACTTCGGTTTTATTGCAACTTCTTCCTTCTCTCATTACACACTTGGTTGCGCAGATAAACGTTTAGCAACCTGCATGAGTTTTTCTTTCATTCCTACACACTGAATAAACATTTAGTAGGAACAGACAGGAATCAGACTACCTGTCACAATGATTTCTCATCGACTTTCAAACATTAAGAATAAAATAAAATAACCAAAAATAAAATCTTAATTATTTATTTACAGGGAGGGACAGGGATCAGACTACCTGTCACAATGATTTCTCATCGACATTAAAGCAGAATAAAATTAAAGAAAAATTAATTCAGAATAAAAATGTTTTTGAATTTTTGTCTTGTTTCTTTTTATAATATTCAAACTGAAATAAACATCTGTACAAAAAAAAAAAAATTTAAAACACATTATTTTTGGTTGAGAAGGATCTATAATAAGAAATCATACAGACGTATATGACTATCTACTGAGATTTTTTTTTTTTTTTTTTTTTTTTTTTTTTTTTTTTTTTTTTTTTTAATATACGAAGTTGAACAAGACATAATGAATATTCTTTGTGTGAGAAAGATCCGAACAGGAATCATACTAATTAAGTGACTGTCACATAGATCCGTGTTGAGCTGTATTATGACATAAAGAAACAGGTTATGAGCATGAAAATAACTTAAAATGGTTTTCATCGTTTCTGTGATACGAGTTAGGTTCAATTATGTCTCAAAATTTAAGTGAATAACAACTCAGAGATTATGATGCCTCCTATCTATTCTCAAGGCGTATTTGGCTTTCCCCAAGTCACCTCGAATTGACCTTGACCCATAGTGTCTGATTAAGGTTGTAAGTGTCTTCATCTGCTTCCCGTTTTCTTTCTTACTCCATAATTGAGAAGTCTTGACATTATTAACTCTAGAATGTTTCAATAACTCATAAAGAATCATTTTTTTTTTTTTTTTTTTTTTTTTTTTTTTTTTTTTTTTTTTTTTTTGTGAATGTTACATAGACTTCAGAGTAGTAAAACAATTGCGAGTCCCGAATCTGGATCACTGCAGTTTCTTCATGCACTATCTTTACGGGAATCAGAACACTTATGGGCTCGTGTATGACTGGGTAATCGCTTTTCTGCCTATCATTCGGAAAGATATATATGAAGACATACAAAACTCTTAAGGAGTTTCCACGTAAAATCAAGTAGATTTAGTTTGTATCACATCTACTTTTACGCACCATAAAAAGCTATCATGACACACAATGACTGTTCTAAAGCCTTTTAAGCCTAATAACTTCACTAGTTAAGCACACAGAATCAGTATATCTATCGTTTTCCAAGGTTGGATCAATTTCTCATTTTATGAATATATAAGAATGTCTTTAAAAATAACGTTTAAATTATTTCGCCCCGATCAAGTCAAAGTCTTCAGGTAAACGGCTATCCTGAAGATCCAATGGATCAACTGGACCGACCACATACGAGTATGTGTCCTTCTAACTCAGTATAACCGACTAATTTTCAGCGAAAGAATAAAAACCCATCAAAACTCGCCCCAATCACTTTCAGTCATCTGGTTAATGGCTATCCTCATAATCTACTAGTAGAAGTAAGGACCAAAACACATCCGAAAATGTGTCCATCAAACTGAGGTAACCGACATAATTTTAAGCGATAGTGATGTATAAAAATTTAAGATAAGAGAAATGAAAATAAGCTGTACAAATCTTTTTGATGTCTCAGTATGATAGCGTCTGTGTACTATCATCTTTCTTATAACAAGATCAACTTCTCAAAATTTTGAAAATTTTATATTGTTTTTGGTTTTGTTTTTGGTTTTTCTTGAAACCTTTCTCCCCCTAAAATTTATAAAAAAACAAAATCTTTTTGGATTTTTCAAATTTTTAAGAAAAGAAAAAATGAAAACAAATTAAATGATATCTTCAGGAACTTCATCTGATATACGTTTAACGCCGTTGATCTCTAGTAAATATAAAAACCGTGGTTTATCAAATGCTTTAGTGAAGAGATCAGCGCGTTGTTCCTGAGTGGGGATTTTTATCACATCGATTAACTTCTTTTCGTAACAGTCACGAAGGAAGTGATATCGAATTTCGATGTGCTTCGTTTTGCTAAAATGAACAGGATTTTTGGTAATTGAAATTGCAGCAGAATTATCAATATATATGGGAGTAGTAGAACATTCAATACCGTAGTCACGCATTTGTTGCTGAATCCAAATAACTTGAGAACAGCAACTGGCAGCCGCAATATATTCCGCCTCAGCTGTTGAAGTGGAGACTGACGTCTGCTTTTTGCATTGCCACGTTACTAAACGACTTCCAAAGAACTGACATCCTGCTGTTGTTGATTTGTAATCGAGTTTACAACCACCATAATCCGAATCACTATACGCATGAAGATCGAAGTTGTCATCATAAGGATACCAAAGACCCCAATCTGGAGTACCCTTCAGATAACGCAAAATTCTTTTGACTGCAATCAGATGGGAGACCTTCGGCTTTGACTGGTAACGTGCACAGAGACACGTAGCAAACATTATGTCTGGCCGAGAAGCAGTCAGGTACATTAGAGATCCGATGATCCCTCTATAGTGAGTTGGATTGATCAATTCACCCTTCTCGTCAGGATTAATCCCGTGATTAACCTCTAAAGGAGTTCCCTGTGAAGAAGAACTCAACATCTCAAACCGTTTCAAGATGTCATTGACGTATTTTGTCTGGTGAATGAAGATACCGGAATCTTTTTGATCAACTTGAAGTCCTAAGAAGAACTTCATCTCACCCATGGAGCTCATTTCAAATTTTTCTTTCATCACTTGTTCGAACTCCTTACAAAGTGTTTTATTCGTGGACCCGAAGATGATGTCGTCCACGTACACTTGTACCATAATTAGATCTCCTTCCTTTTCTTTTGAGAATAGTGTGCAGTCAATGGTTCCCCTTCTAAACCCGTTGTTCAGAAGGTGTTTGGATAGTTCTTTATACCAAGCTCTCGGGGCTTGGTGAAGACCGTACAAAGCCTTGTTGAGCAGATAGGCTTTATCCTTGTGATATGGGTCTTCAAAACCTGGAGGTTGTGCCACATATACAGTCTCTTCGATGTGACCGTACAAAAAGGCACTCTTGACGTCCATTTGATATACTTTGAATTTCTTGAAAGATGCATACGCCAAGAACATCCGGATTGCCTCCAAACGAGCAACCGGAGCATATACCTCATTGTAGTCTAGGCCTTCGATTTGCCTAAACCCTTGGACCACCAGGCGGGCTTTGTTGCGAACAATCACTCCACGATCGTCACGTTTACATTTTAGTACCCACTTAGTGCCAATTTTCTTCTGTCCTTTGGGGAGATCCACCAGCTTCCACACACCAAGTCTTTTAAACTGCAATAATTCCTCTTGCATGGCTGAGACCCAGTTGGAATCTTTCAGCGCATCGGTGGTGCTGTGTGGTTCTTCTTGTGCTAAGAAGCATTCATGGGCATTAAGAGCAACTGATCCTGACTCCATCATTTCTGTGTAGAGACCAAAATTCAGCTGTCGCCGAGTTTTGACACCCTGTTGAAAGTCCCCTATAATGTTGTCTTGTGGATGATCACGTTCAGTCCTAACAACCGGATTGTCAGAAACGACAACATTTTGTTCCAAGTTAGTTAAGTTCGGCTCAGGAACTGGAGCGGATTGTGGTGCCTCTGAAGTAGACGTTAGAGGCTGATCTGCATTCGGCACTTCTTGATTTGACGATGAAGGTTGTGACGTAACCTGAGTTGGTGCCGATTGTACATCATCTGCTGGAGATTCATCTTCAGATTCAGATTCGGAAGATTCTTGAACTTGATCGCTAGACTCTGTGGAGGAAGATGATGACGGACCAGGATGAGTTGAAGATTGCAAAGATTCATCAGGAGGTGCATTTTGCGCCTCATACATCATTTGAATAGCAATCTCATACAGATTGAATGACTTGAACAGTTTGTCATAATCAAACAACCAGTCTTCTCCTGTCCCCTTGGCTGGTTCTGTGTAGCGTTGAACATCGACATGGTACCATTCTTCAACTAATTTTGTTGTTCTGTTGAAGACCCTTTTGAGAGGTATGCTGTAACCCAGAAAATAGCCGTTGATGATCTTCTCCTCGAATTTATTATCGACTTGCCTTTTAAGTAACGTGCAAAGAGCCCCGAATGGTTCCAGGTGCTCTAAGTTAGGCCTTCGTCGTTGAAGAAGCTCGAAACTTGTCTTGCCGTGGCGCTTGACGATGCCTACCCGATTTAATGTGAAACAGGCGTTGGCAATTGCCTCACTCCAAAACGTAACAGGTAACACTGAGTCGGCTAACATTGTTCTTGCTGTCTCGATTAACGTACGATTTTTCCTTTCAGCAACCCCGTTCATTTGAGGAACATATGGGGCACTGAACTCCTGAACGATCCTTTTTCTTTGCAGAAATTTTCAACATTCGCATTTTTAAATTCTGTACCGTTATCTGACCGCATTCTTCGAACCTTCAGATTGTATTGAGACTCAATAGTTGTAACCAGCAGTTGTATACACCCAAACGTTTCTGATTTTACTTTCAAGAAAAACACCCAAGAGAATCTAGAATATTCATCAGTAACCACTAGACAGTATGAGTGCCCAGAGATACTTTTGACGCTTATTGGGCCAAAAAGATCCATATGAAGGAGTTCCAACGGAATATCAATTGAGTGGAAACTCTTAGACTTGTGGGACCTTTTTATCTGCTTTCCGGCTTTGCACTTCACACATGAATCAGGGAGACGAAAACTTCTCAGATTAACTCCCTCAACTAGTCTGCGGTGCACAAGCTTGTTCATGTTCCTGACATTTATGTGTCCCATCCGTCTATGCCATAAGACAGTATCACGTTCGGATGCCTTGGACACGAAACATGTCGCCGTTGGAGACGTTGACCCTGCCTTAGCCATATCCAGAATGTAAAGATCACTCTGGCGTGCAGCTGACATTAAAACCTTGTCTTCAGGAAAGTTGAAATCCTTAGGCAAGATGTGGCAATCTCGGTCGTCAAACATAACTTTGAAACCTTTGTCGCAGATTTGACTTATCGACAACAGGTTGTTCTCCAACTCTTTGATGAAATTTACTTTCTCAAACGAAATTCGCCCATTAGACACCATTCCTTGGGCCGTGATATAACCTCCTTGATTTCCTGCAAAGGAAACTGCACCTCCTTTTATTTGTCTGACACTTGAAAGGAGATTCATGTTTCCAGTCATGTGCCTGGAAGCTCCTGAGTCTATGATCCACATGTTGAATCTTGGATCATATAGAGCAACCTGCACACAAAAACAAAAGGTTTAAATATCATTGGAAACCCAAGCCCTTAAGGTCTTGGGTTTTCCATCTTCATCACGAATGAACAATTCAATCCATTTACCCTCATTAACACTGTTTTCAGATTTGACGTTGTTATCAACAGTGTTAGTTTTCTTAGGTTTCCAAAAGTCAGTCTTCTTCTCAGCATGTTTGAGATAGCTGGTTGAAGACTGAGTTTCACTTGTCGAAGTGGAAACACTTGGATCTGAGGGGTTTGGGGATTGGTGTGGTGAGGTTGGCTGAGGTTTCCGAGGAGAAACCGACCTCGGTGTGTGAAACCGTTCTTGACCTTGAATGTCAATGGTCGGTCGCCTCCTAGGAGGTGACTTGACATACCTCGGATCCGGAGTCGATATGTACTGCTTAGGATCCGTGTACTTATAGCAAAATCTTGCTATATGCCCTACCTCTCCACACGAAAAACAGTAGTTTCTCCCCCTTTGACTTGGTGGAGAGAAATAACTCTGGTTTTGTCTGTTATCATAGTACCCCCTGGATTTGACATTTTGGGGTGAAGTTTGTCTAGGAGGGTGTTTTGGGAAATTATGTTTTTCATTAACGTTACCCTCCTTTACAAACTGGGTACTATGTTCCACATAGACTTTCTCAGATTTAGGATTAAACTTTTTCTTCTGAGAACTTCTTGTTGTTGTTGCCTTTGACTTAGATGGTGGTGGGCCCGATTTAGTTGTGGAACCTAAGTCTGTGGCATCAACATTTTGTTTGGACTCAGGAGCCGGGTCAATGACTTCTTTACCCTTAGACTTAGAAATTTGGTTTGTGTCCTCGGGTATATAATCATTTGATTCATCATCCGGCACAGCTCCTGGTGTGCTTGAAAATTGATTCAGGATCGGGGGTGGGACATTGTTATATCCCACGCCTCTTTCCTTTTTGCCTCGGAACTCGGGAATGATGTGTTCTAATAAATAAGATGAATTTGAGTAACTTTTTAATTTGAAATTCAATGATTCAAAATCAGCTTTCAAGTTTTCCAATTCTTTTTTCAAAACATTATTCTTATTTATGTGAAAATTGATAGAGTCTTGTTGATTCAGAACACATATTTCAAGTTCCTTGTTCTGACGCTTAAGGCTATCAATCTTTTCTTTAAAAACAGACTCTTTCTGCTTCCAAGCCTTATTCTGTGCAAGCGCGTCAGTCAGTTCCATTAAAGATCTTGAGGCTGCTTGTTTGTAAGCCTCGAGATCTTCAATTCTCTCTTTTAGAGATTGAATTTCTTGTTCATACAATTCACATTTTAAACATTTAACATTTTCTGGTTTGGGAGTTGATGGGTTAGAACTTACCTTGGCATTTGATGTCTCTGCCATGAATGCAAAGCAAAGATTCCCAGCTTTTTCCAGAAACGATGCAGAAGTTGCTTTAGAGAGAATTGAAGTCACACATTTGATGTCTCTGCCATGAAGTTGCTTTTTCCCGTGCGTGGATCCTCTTGTTGGTACTCGAACTTGAAGCCATTTTTTTATCCTTTGGTTAACTTTGAACTGTTGATCGAATGAGTCTGGTTCGATCGGACGAGTGCCTTATTCGATCGAATATGTTCTGATTCGATCGAATGTCTCTCTGGAAAACCGAACTGATCTTCTGAAAGTTATTCGATCGAATGTGTAACTGGTTCGATCGAATGGGTTAACAGATTCGATCGATTGAGTGTATGGTTTGATCGAACGGGTTCTGACAGTCGAATAAGACAGTGATCGAATGGACGGATCGAATGCAAAGCAAAGATTCCCAAGTCAACGGAGAAAGCAACGTTGAATACTGAAGGCTTGGGAACAGTAACAGTGGAGGTTGCCAAAGAACACATGGCAACTCTAGGCACGATAATTGAGTCCTACAGTTTAATGGTGGCGGGGTAAGCTAGGAAATAGTCATCTGGACAGCGATGACTATGAACAGCTTGACGAAGATGATATGGAACGCATAGACATTATGTGGGCTCTTGGCAGTGCGTTCCGAAGGGCCAGAAAGTGGACGAAGAAAAACAGGTCAGGCCCTCTCAATAAACAACAAATCCAAGTTCGGCTTTGATAAAAACAAAGTAAAATGCTACAACTGTGGCGAACTTGGTCACTTTGCCAAGGAGTGCTCGAAGCCAAGAAGGGAAGGTCACCAATATCCCTTCCGAACCACTTCATCATCATCCACTCCTGCTGCAGCAGCTGCAACTGTCAACCTTGAGAGACAACTGGTCCCTCAAAATCAAACCGCAGCAAACAACGTCGACATCAACAACGAAACTGCTCTTGCAGTTCAAGGGGATGAAGGCGAGACGACAATTTTAACAGTTTTTGACAAGAACACGACGAACACCAAGATCAAAAACACCAAAAATTCGGAATTTTCCGGCAAAAATAACGATTTTCGCGAGAAAAAATACGAATTTCACCACGAATCTAACGTGAATCAAGAACCAAAGGCTCTGATGCCACTTTGTCGGACCGGTGCGGGACACGGTTTCCCAACGATTCACGGGGCAACGTGTTAGAGTGCGGAATCCTCTAACACGGCGATTCGGTGGTGATCAACGACGCGCGGTAACGATTCCTAAGACGGTTTGACACCTAGGGACGGAGGAAAGGACCGACACGTGAAGAACGGGCAGAGAGTATTTCAGCAGAGTGGTGGTTCGTGACTGTGTGTAGAATGTGTGCTAAAAGTTCGAGTTTCGTCAAGAACGTTCTTCGCGTTCTTCGTGTTCTTCGTGTTTTTGGTGTGTTTGATCCGTTTTTTGGTTGGTGTTCATCTGTTTTTGTGTTAAAAGTCTCATTTTGATCTTACTTTGCTCCTTGATCTTCTAAGATTCGTGTTTGTGGTTCAAAATTCGAAAATCCGTCAAAATCTCCTAATTTTGGAATTTCCAGATTTTCCGATCGAACCAGTCTATTTTTGGAACTCATTCGATCGAATAGCCCTCCTATTCGATCGAACCAGTTTGAACTTGGACCGAATCAGTTTTTCCCCGCCTAGAAATACTCCAAGTTCATTCGATCGAACCAGATTCGTTCATTCGATCGAACCAGTCTCCAGTTGATCGAATAAGTCACACATTCGATCCGTCCATTCGATCACTGTCTTATTCGACTGTCAGAACCCGTTCGATCAAACCATACACTCAATCGATCGAATCTGTTAACCCATTCGATCGAACCAGTTACACATTCGATCGAATAACTTTCAGAAGATCAGTTCGGTTTTCCAGAGAGACATTCGATCGAATCAGAACATATTCGATCGAATAAGGCACTCGTCCGATCGAACCAGACTCATTCGATCAACAGTTCAAAGTTAACCAAAGGATCAAAAATGGCTTCAAGTTCGAGTACCAACAAGAGGATTCAATCGATTCTCGAAAGTGATTCTGAATCGGGAAGCTATAACAAGCCACCAAAGCTAATGACTTTAAACGAATTTACAACCTGGAAGACAAGATTTCAAATTCATATAACAGGTGTAAATCCTGGACTTTGGGAAGCTGTCCAGACAAGTTGGGTGCATCCAACGAATGATGATGGTGAGTCGTTGAGCTACTTTAGGCTATCTGAAGAACAAAAGATAGCCTTTGATGCTGAGAAGAAAGCCTTCTCCTTACTATCACAAGCACTCTCCACTGATCTTTTTCATCAGTTTAACCAGTTTACTACAGCGTCAACTCTTTGGAACGCACTGGTTGACCGATGTGAAGGATCTGATTCCCTTAGAGAAATTCACGCACGGGAGCTCAAGCGTGAATTTGATCTGTTTAGTCCAGAGTCGGGAGAAGATATTGAGTCGTTACTGTCGAGATTTTACCATCTAATGTCAGAACTCAAGTCCTATAACGTCAAAACTACAGGGACTGAGAAAGTTAGATGTCTTGCACAAGGACTTCCACCTAGCTGGAGCACCTTCCTGACAGTAATGAGAAGAAGTCATCAGCTGGAGACGATTCTCCTGTCTGATTTTATTAAAGAAATCAGACACGAAGAGGCTGAACTAAGAGCCTCTTCCAGAAAACCGAGATCAACTTCTGACAAATCACTTTACATGTCAAAACCTCCTTTGTCAGATTCAACTGATCATGCTCCGATGAAGACTGCTTTTGTCTCCTCAACGTCAAATCAATCAAAGGGGACTGAAACGAGATCTTCCGTCCCACTATCAACTTCTGGAAACTCAAGTACTAACTCCGGACCCAAGTCAACGGAGAAAGCAACGTTGAATACTGAAGGCTTGGGAACAGTAACAGTGGAGGTTGCCAAAGAACACATGGCAACTCTAGGCACGATAATTGAGTCCTACAGTTTAATGGTGGCGGGTAAGCTAGGAAATAGTCATCTGGACAGCGATGACTATGAACAGCTTGACGAAGATGATATGGAACGCATAGACATTATGTGGGCTCTTGGCAGTGCGTTCCGAAGGGCCAGAAAGTGGACGAAGAAAACAGGTCAGGCCCTCTCAATAAACAACAAATCCAAGTTCGGCTTTGATAAAAACAAAGTAAAATGCTACAACTGTGGCGAACTTGGTCACTTTGCCAAGGAGTGCTCGAAGCCAAGAAGGGAAGGTCACCAATATCCCTTCCGAACCACTTCATCATCATCCACTCCTGCTGCAGCAGCTGCAACTGTCAACCTTGAGAGACAACTGGTCCCTCAAAATCAAACCGCAGCAAACAACGTCGACATCAACAACGAAACTGCTCTTGCAGTTCAAGGGGATGAAGGCGAGACATGGAACTTGAGCATCAACATGGCTGATGTCACAGTAGTAGATGAAAACTCTGAAACAGAGTCTGTTGTTTCCTCGACCAATGAAGAATATACTGTCGATGAACCAGCTGCTGAAGTCCATGAAGGAGAACCTGAGGTTGAAGTGGTATCTTTGGAGATTAAGGAGGATCACGAAAAAGAGTCAAATGTTCCTCAAACATCTCCATGTTCGACAATTCCCGCAGAGGCTGCTAAAGTTGAAGAAGTCAACGAAGTAGAGTCTAAAGCAACTTCTGCATCGTTTCTGGAAAAAGCTGGGAATCTTTGCTTTGCATTCATGGCAGAGACATCAAATGCCAAGGTAAGTTCTAACCCATCAACTCCCAAACCAGAAAATGTTAAATGTTTAAAATGTGAATTGTATGAACAAGAAATTCAATCTCTAAAAGAGAGAATTGAAGATCTCGAGGCTTACAAACAAGCAGCCTCAAGATCTTTAATGGAACTGACTGACGCGCTTGCACAGAATAAGGCTTGGAAGCAGAAAGAGTCTGTTTTTAAAGAAAAGATTGATAGCCTTAAGCGTCAGAACAAGGAACTTGAAATATGTGTTCTGAATCAACAAGGCTCTGATACCACTTTGTCGGACCGGTGCGGGACACGGTTTCCCAACGATTCACGGGGCAACGTGTTAGAGTGCGGAATCCTCTAACACGGCGATTCGGTGGTGATCAACGACGCGCGGTAACGATTCCTAAGACGGTTTGACACCTAGGGACGGAGGAAAGGACCGACACGTGAAGAACGGGCAGAGAGTATTTCAGCAGAGTGGTGGTTCGTGACTGTGTGTAGAATGTGTGCTCTATTGTGAAATTTCCTAAGTTTCGTTTATATATCGAAAACTGGTTCGATCGAATGAGTCCCTCATTCGATCGAACGAGACCTGGTTCGATCGAATCAGTCACTGATTCGATCGAATCAGTTTCTTTTGACATTTTCAGTCCGTTAACTTAGTTTCACGATCGTTATCTTCATATCGAACCATCCTGATAGAACTGGGGACATACACATGACATTTCATGTCCTAACACTAGACATTTTCGTAGATTCGAAACATGCAATACATCGTGTATCCCTTGCATTTCCTCGGATAGTCGCAATCGATATGTGACGGTACCAATTCGTTCGAGTACCTCGAAGGGTCCAACGAATCGAGGACTTAGTTTACCTTTCTTGCCGAATCGGACAAATCCTTTCCACAGCGAGACTTTTAAAAGAACTCTATCACCGACATTAAACTCTAACGGCTTACGACGGACATCAGCGTAACTCTTTTGACGATCACGTGCCGTCTTAAGTCGTTCACGAATTTGAAGAACCTTGTCGGTAGTTTCTTGGACTATCTCGGGTCCAGATAATTGATTATTTCCGGTTTCAGACCAGCACACGGGCGTCCTACATTTTCGACCATATAACGCCTCGAACGGTGCGGTTTGAATGCTTGTGTTATAAATATTATTATTATATGTGAATTCCATTAGGGGTAAGTGGTCGTCCCAACTTCCACCTAAGTCTATTACACATGCGCGGAGCATATCTTCCAACGTTTGAATAGTTCTTTCGCTTTGCCCATCGTTTTGTCAATGGTAAGCGGTGCTAAGGTTTAGCTTTGTGCCTAGTGCTTGTTGGAAGCTTTTCCAAAAGTGAGACGTAAAATGACTGTCTCTATCAGAGATTATAGATAGCGGTACTCCATGCAAAGAAACAATGTTGTTTACATATATACGCGCTAATCTATCCATTGAGTACGACTCATTTATAGGTATGAAATGTGCGGATTTAGTTAGACGATCCACAATCACCCATATAGCATTATGTTGTCGAGTCGTCTTTGGGATTTTGGTTATGAAGTACAATAGTTATTAATTCCCACTTCCACACGGGAAGTTCAGGTTGCTGAAGCAATCCCGAAGGCCGTTGGTGTTCAGCCTTGACCTTTAAACAAGTGAGACATTTCGCCACATGCGAAGCAACATCCTTCTTCATTCCGTTCCACCAATAATTCGCTTTAAGATTTTGGTACATTTTTTCGCTTCCGTGATGCATCGTGTATTTGGACTTACGGGCTTTTTTTAAGATTTTCTCACGCAATCCTCCAATGATTGGTACCCAAATTCTATTTCCGAGTCTAAGGATACTATCGTCACCTTTGACCAACGTGTCAATGGTGCCGTTTCGTTTCTCATCGGAGATTTGATTTTCGTTGATCGCTTGAGTTTGCGCGAATTTGATTTGGTCAATAAGATCAATTTGAAGTTCTAGCCTTAACACTCGGACTCTTTTTGGCTTTTCATGCTCTTTACGACTTAAGGCGTCGGCCACAACGTTGGCTTTACCTTCATGATAGACAATTTCGCAGTCATAATCGTTTAGAGTTTCCATCCAGCGTCGTTGGCACATATTAAGTTCTTTTTGATCGAATATGTGCTTTAAATTCTTGTGATCGGTGTACACGACAAATTTTACTCCATAGAGATAGTGCCTCCATATCTTAAGTGCAAAGATTATGGCGCCTAACTCTAGATCATGAGTTGTGTAATTCTTTTCGTGCACCTTGAGTTGTCGAGAGGCGTAAGCTATAACTTTCTTGCGTTGCATCAACACACATCCTAAACCAAAATGTGATGCATCGCAAAAGACCACGAAGTCTTCCATCCCTTCTGGCAAAGCCAGTATAGGAGCTTGGGTAAGCTTTTGTTTAACTATATCAAACACCTCTTTTTTCTTTGTTCCCCATTCATATTTAATGTTTTTACGAGTTAGAGAGGTTAAGGGAACAGCGATTCAGGAAAACTTTTCGATGAACCTTCGATAATAGCCGGCCAATCCCAAAAAACTTCGGATCTCGGTTGACGACTTTGGAACCTCATACTTTGAAATGGCTTCAATCTTAGCGGGATCTACTTGAATTCCGTTAACGTTTATTATGTGACCAAGAAATTGCACTTCGTGCAACCAGAACTCGCATTTCGAGAACTATGCGTACAACTTCTCGGTCCTAAGGATTTCAAGTAAGGTTCGAAGGTGAACTTCATGATCATCCTTTGATTTAGAGTAAATAAGTATGCCGTCGATGAAGACGATAACGAATTTATCCAAGTAAGGCTTGCAGATACGGTTCATCATATCCATAAATGCGGCTGGCGCATTAGTGAGTCCGAATGGCATAACAGTGAACTCATAATGGCTATACCTTGTTCGGAAGGCAGTTTTCGGAATGTCTTCGGTTTGAACCTTGAGTTGGTGATAGCCGGAACGAAGATCAATCTTTGAAAAATAGCTAGCACCTTGAAGTTGATCGAACAAATCATCGATACGCGGAAGTGGATAACGATTCTTGATGGTAACTTTGTTGAGAGCTCGGTAGTCGATGCACATCCGCATGGATCCATCTTTCTTCTTGACAAATAATATCGACACTCCCCATGGCGATGAACTTGGTCTTATGAAACCTTTCTCGAGAAGTTCGTCCAATTGCTTCTTTAGTTCTTTCATCTCGGTTGGCGCGAGGCGATAGGGAGCTTTAGCGATCGGAGTAGTACCGGGAATAAGATCGATTCTAAACTCTACTTCACGATCGGGAGGAATGCCGGGGAGTTCGTCGGGAAATACATCGGCATAATCAGAAACAACAGGAACGTCTTTGATTTCTTTGGGTTTCGATTCTTCGGTGACGTAGGCCATGAATGCTAAGCATCCTTGATTCAAATATTTGGTAAATAAATCAGATTTTCGGTTATTAACGGAAGTCTTATAAAAACATAAGGATCGATAATATAAATATTTACATTACAAAATACGAGACGAAAGTCTCGATTTGTTTTACTTGTTTATATGTTTACAAAAACCACCATGTTTTAATATTTACATAAAACTATCCGAGCCATCGAATACTCGAGCTTCTTCATCCTTCAAGCTCTAATCCTGATTACCTGCAAAATGTTAAATAAAATACGTCAGCAACGAATGCTGGTGAATATGCTGACGCTAAAATATTTTCTTTTACTTAATCATCCCTCGAGACCACGTAAGCCTCGGCCCATCTTGGCTTAGGAATAATTAAGTTAAACCATCATCATAAATTCGAGTCTCTGCCCTAGGTCACCTCAGCGAAACACCGCGGCGTTTATGACATAACTTAGGTACTACAAATATACACATGGCCATTCCCCACTCTGACGTAACTTAGGTCCGGCCCATCGTGGCTGGAGGTCATGACCAAGCGTGGTGAGATGTGCCCACCGCGTTCCACATATGAAAGGATCCAGACAAACGTATACCATAGCCTGAGGGCTGGCTTATACTCCTATTTATAATGTTTTTAGAGACACATAGCCTCATGTAAAGTTTTTCATATAATCAAGTTGACTCGTTTGAAGACAAGTTTGTAAAAAGTGGGGCGTATTCACCTTTTCAATGGGATCGGCTTCCAACACCGGCCGTTAATCTTCCTTCGCTATCTCGCACCTATAGTACGAGTATAACATTCATTAGTCGGATACTCGATCCGGATTTAGACCTTTAGTCTTATTTATCTCGATGAACCTTTAGTTCATTTTCTCTTTTACTTTAAAACCTTTAGTTAAAAAGTAATCTTTATAAACCTTTAGTTTATTTATAAAACCCGACATTTCTTCTTTCTTTAAGAAACGTATTCTTTTCTTTATTATTTAAGTATACTCATTATACTTTAAATAATATATTTCATAACAAAGAATAATCTTATATATATCTATTCATAAATATATATTTTATCTTTTCTTTTCTTTATTTTTTTTGTTATATCTTTTCTTTGATTATTGAGAATAACTTCGACTTAGGGTATTAAGCCCTTTTAATATTTTATTATTTTTTTGGTCAGCCAATATGCCTACCTTTGTCGGCTTAGTATTCCCTTCTTACTTGGGCAGCACTTCGACTCTATTATTCTTATCAACACACGCTTGATCAATCTTTGACACGTTTATCGAGACACCAACACCCTTGGCACGCACTTCGAGGTATTCGTCGGGACGTCGGGACAGCACCCCCTTCTTGATTATGATGTTGTCGGGAATTGGCACGTTTATCGAGGTATAGCACAATTATCGAGGGATCGGGTCACGGTTTTTGAGGCGGATCGAGGGCACGCTTTACGAGGTAGTGAGAGAGTTTAGAGAATGAGTATGTGTGTGAAATTTTGATGTGCTTGAATCAAACCCGGAGCTGCCTATTTATAGGCTGAAATTGAACCCCATCGCGGTACACGATGGGCTCCCTGGCTTCCCCATCGCGTACCGCGATATAGTGTTGATGAGTCATAGGGTAGGCCTGCCACGTGTCAACACGTGGCAGGCGCCGCCACACGTGTCAACACGTGGTGACACATGGCAACAGGCGTTGCCACCGTGTGCCACGTGGCACACGTATCTGTCTGTGTCAGACACCCCATCGCGGTACGCGATGGGTGTCTTTCTTGACCCTATCGCGTAGCACGATGGGTCAGAAAAGCAGATTTTACATTTTAGCCCCTGGAGTTTGGAAATTGGCAGAATTGGTCCCTTGACTTTGGAAACTTGATATTTTTTACCCGAATTTATGTGATGTTACATTTACACTCTTATAACTTTCGAACTCGTCAAACAAGTCTTAAAAACCCTTAAAATCGCTTAAAACGGGTAAAAATCACATTTAAAAAAGTACAAGGACTATTTTTGCCAAAATTCAAGAAACTTAATCCCCAAGAGAAGTCCTATAATGCTATAACAGGTCCAAACACTTTTTCTTCTATGAAAAATCGAAATCCCTATGATATTTTACCCGATTTTGTCATTTATTGTTCGATTTACTTCCTAAACGAGACTATTCATATACAAATTTAAACTATTTTCTTTAAAAACCTAGCCTCCAAACCCCTAAATACATTTGCAACATCAAACCCCATCGTCCAAATCTATCTTCCTTTGATGTTCATGGTGTTTTTTCCAAGAATCTTCATTATATAGTTTGACTTTTAAGCTTCAAGACCCTTTGACTCGTGTTATCTCATTGTTCCATAATCTTTCTGGATAAATTGTCTTCATGGAAGACGGTGGTTTTTATCTAACTAACAAAAGCCCTCAATCAGTTATACTTATTGATGGGGTTTTGCCAGTCAATTACTCTCCGACCCATTTTAGGGTATGATAGTCAAAATATTTGATTATCTGGTTTCTCTATCTTATGGTCGGAATTATCTTTTGAGCCAGAGGACTTTTATGTTTGTTTTAAAAAATATGAGTGTAATGGTCTAAATCTGACTCCCGAGTTGGATTTTGGTTTCTGAACATTACCAGCTCTCTTAAATAGTTAAAATCTTATAACTTAAGTTTTATACCTCTCTTTGATATGATTTCAGCGGGAATGTTCTAATTTTTAGTTATAGTTTACCATATCAAAGTTCCACATCAGTTCGTCTCGGATCAGTCAGCTCGCTTAAGGCTCCGAACTCGTTTAGTATCTTTATTTTATTGTTTAACTCGCTTAATCAATAATCTGAGTAATCACTCCCCTATTTTACATATTTTAAACCTTTTGGGGGGACTTATGCGTACCTATTCATACTTTACATATTACATACTATACACAACTAGCAAACTGTGAATGTTGTGTATTGATCGATCAAATGGTTATTTGTTATTTGTTTACTTGCTTATTTGTTTATTCTAGCATTCAGAGAGGTCCATCATTGATTCTAGCATAACTCATTGATATCGTCATTGTGCCATAGCCCATGTTCGTGAGGCGTAGTCAACCAACACCCAACTTATTTGTATTTGTTTTGTCATAGTAGCCATAGCCCGTGTTCGTGAGGCATTGTCAACTGACACCAATTACTTGCATTTTTTTAATTGTTGATACTCACAGTATGGGTTTACTCATTTATTCATATATTATCATAATAAAAAATTGGTGATTTTATCACTCGACCTCGTTTTGACAAACGTATATATTTTGTACGCGAATTGTAGGTTATCATCTGATTTGGAGTAAATGAGAAGATCATTTAGAAAAGGGAATTAGGCTACATAATAAAGAAATACAAAGTGATTTGATATATTTATCGATGCTATTTGTTTTTGATTAATTTTGTACTTGAATGAAAGATGTGTACTTGATTTGGAAATTGTAAATAAATAAATTAGATATTGTCATAATTTGCATGATAGTGTCTTGTGAGTTGTGATCGATCAGTTCGTGCCAAGACATTTATGCCTTAGGTTGAGGTGTGACATCAGTAAAAACAAGACAATGGGCTTTTCGGCCAATTGCCAAAGGATGAATTGGACCAAACATATCCATGTGTAACAACTAAAGAATGGAATTTATGGAGTTGACAGTCTTGGGCCCGTGAGGAAGCTTGTGTTGCTTTCATTTAGAGCACGAAAGACAATTTTCAATGCAAGAGAAAGTTTTAACAGGTAGACCCTCACATGTTCACCTTTGACCAGTTTGTTCAGATTCTTAAAATTTACATGACCAAGACATCTATGCCATAGAGATGAATCGTTCTCCGAGGCTGTGAAAATAAAAAATTAAGCAGCTCATCGTGAATAAGAACTTTTCATCTCTAATATAAGCATCATTATGCCTCGGAGTATGCATCAAAATCCATTCTTTTGGGACTATCAAACTGGTTTCAGAATCAAGAATTCATGTTCAGTGAATAAGGTGGAGAACTTCTTGTCACGTACTTGGGAAATGCTGAGTAGATTGTGATTGAGTTGTTCCACAAGGTTGACATCATAAAATGTTAGGATGCCGTTAGAAACCTTTCCTCTTTTAGTGATGTTTTCTTTCATGTATCCAGCAAAAGAAACGTATCCACCATCGAACGGTTGAACGTCAAACAACAAGGACTCGTCTCCTGTCATGTGTCGGTGTAGTCATTGTCTAAGTACTAGATACCGTTAACATGCCTTCTTGACTAATCCTACACACATTAGTAGCTAACTAATTATGGATTTTCGAGACTTATTTTTCTCGGGAAGATCAACCATGAAATCACCAAATTTTATCTTTTTTCTTTCAAAAGTGGAGTGTTGTGGTGATTCAGAATCGGAAGAACAGTCCATAGGAACCCATGCAGAAGCATGTTTTCTAGTTTTAGAAGATCTTTTGGACCGTCTCCTTATTTTGCCAAAACAAAATCCTCATATATTTCGATATTTGGATCCATTTGTTGATTTGTTTTTGGTGAGTTCTTGGACTTTTCAATCTTTAAACTTCTTTTTGATCTTTCCTTTTTAGTTATCCAAAATGGCTTATTCACTTTCTTCTTGCTGTTGGATCTCACATCCATTTCACTGACATTTTGATTACTCCTTGATCCCGAGCTGCTAACAACATGGGACCGGGACTGATTAAACTGTTTTTTTATCTCTTTCTGCTATCGATGCAGGTTCTTGCAATGTCTTGCAATGTGATAAGGGTTACCACAGACAAAACAACATTTTCTTATATGAACACCATAGAACTCATCAGAACTATACTATGGTTGATGCAGTGGGAAAGGTAATCCTTGGAAAGGAACATGATTGTAAAAGCTATTTGGTCCACAACCACAATTATCAAAAGCATTCGTATAGTTAGAATAATTTTCTTGATAATGACCATAATAGTTGTTATCATGGAAGTTGTATGGCTGAGGATTTCTTACTTAATTGGTTGTTTGAGAAAATGATCGTTTAGTTGGTGGAACATATTTACACAGAGAACTAGCCTTTTCATTTTTAAAAACTTTGTCTTTTTCTAAACTATCATCCGACTTACAACTTGATGATGAACAACTTTATATGTTCACATCAACAGGTCTTTTTCTTTTGCACATTTCCAACAAATGTTTCATCAAAAATAGTTTTCACAATCACTATCTGAAATAACATCAACATTTTCATTCAAAATAACGTGAGAAGTTCCAGCATCAACACTGTCACAACTTATATCGTCATCCGAAGATGAAGACAATATATTTTGGGCAGAAAAAGTATTGTTAATATTACAGACAGAGTTAGTAAATGATTTTAAGTTCACATCAGAAACAAAAGGTGAATTTGATATTCTTTTCCCGTCACAACTCATTTCATTTTCCACTAACCCAATTTCTTCTACACAACATGCCGAACAAAATGAATTACCATTAGACTCAACGGACACAGGCATTGGATCAACTATTTTTTGAAACGAGAGGAACAAATGTCTTTGGTTTTGTTACATGACCAACTCCATAGACCATATAATCCTCGGGAGGGGTTTTGAAACTAAAGTGAGGTAGGGATGTGTAATTGTCATTAAAAGGCGGTGGAATTGCCACAAATTCATATCCCATACCAGTCTTTTGCTTCACACCCATCCGTGCTCCAATGATTCCATCTAACTTATCATACGCCATCTCAAATTAATCTACAACTATTTTTTTTTTTTTGTGAAATCTCAAATTCTAGTTTCTCAATTTTAGCATTCAAGTGATTTGTTTTGCATGAAACTATACTTTCTATTAGATTGAAACAATTTAATATGCAACTTTGCCATGTCGTCATGATGAGTTTGATTCTAGTGGTGTATATCTTATCAGACTCTTTATATTCATCATTCAGATGTTTTATGCTAAAGTTTTCTTTAATCTCAGCAGCATTATGAGTTCTATAGTATTCTCAGTAATTTGTGTATCTCAGTAATTTATGGAGTGACATGGTTTCCTCCTAGAGTAGAACTTGAAGAAACTTTGTCTTTGTTCATGAACACCATTCCAACCATGTATAACGGGTTTACTAGCTCAGTGAATTAGTGATTCTCCCAATCTGGTTCAGATGATTCAGCAGATTGGATGATAAGGGCCTTGGTGCTTGAGCTTGAGCTCTCTTTGTTTGACCTTACTTGACCTATTTGTGGAACTCTTTGACCCGAATTCTGACCCATCGGCCTCTTATCATTTCACTTTCCCCTTTCACTGTCAGAGACTTCGATGATCTTGATGTCATTGGCAGGCTTTGCTGGATTAGTGCATTCTCTTGCAAAGTGTCCTAGTTTGTTGCACTTGTAGCAACGGAGTTGGCCCCTATAAAATCCGATACTCTTGTTGTTAGAGTCTCTGAAATTGTTCTTCCCATATTTCGTCATGAAGTTTTTAGCCCTGTGAATTGTCATGGCCATATGGTACCCGACGTCCATCTTCTCAAGATCCTTTTCATTGATATCAAGAATATCACCTTGCTAAAAGGATGGAGGTAGCATGTTTCTTTGCATTAATACTTCATGACTAACTATAAAGGCATGGAAGAGTGCAATGTGACAATCATCAACCAGAGTAGACTGGCTTGAAATGTTGGTATTGATGTTTGCTGACTTGTGTATCCCTTGAGCCTTGAGATCCTGTTCAACGACTTTGTTAACAGCATATTGGAACGAACTTGAGTTAGATAAAACTGGGTGACTTGCCAAAGTCTTGAAGGCTTTCTTGCTATCATTCTGAGCAGTATACAACTTCACACCATCAACATGATGAACGGTTGGATGTGATTGACGGATGAAAGAAAAGCTAATGCCAGAATCTGTAGAAAGCCCAGCTTGATTCAGAGAGCCAACATGCTTGTTCAGTCTAAGCTTGTCATCCATTTCAAAAGACTTAATGGTAGAGACCAAGTCTTCAAGAGAAATGACATTCAGATTAGTTCTCAGATGGTAATGACACTGCTAGTCCATGTATACGATAGTGAATTCAGCAACTTTTAGTTAATCAATAACAAGGCATTGTTGATTCCAACACTTCTCATGTTGGTAATCAACTTCTCAAATCTTCGAATGAGATTTCCAACAGACTCTCCTCGAACATGGTTGAACATGTTGAATTCTCCGTTCAACATTTCCTTTCTGCTACTCCTCATTTCTATATTACCTTCAAATTTCTCAACCAAGAAATCCCAAAGTCCTTTGGAAGTTGTGTGTTTTCTCAAAGTTTGAGCTATATCAGCAGACAGACAGACACACACTCAACACAACATAAGCTTTTTCATCTTCAAGAAGCATTTTCTTATCATCAACCACATATCCTTCAGGAGGGGTATCAACGGGTCCCTCAGGTGTCATAGTTGTAGGCTTGTGAGAACAATTCTCAATGGATCTAAGGAGAGAAAAGTCGGTCATTCCTATGTAGTTCTTGGATCTCCATTTGAAATCATCAAAGTTACTTTCAAATGACATTAACTTTGGAGGTATAGTTGTGGTTCCGGCCTCATTCTCCAACATTAGACAAGTTTTCAACATCTCGGGACCGTATGCCATATTCTTAATCAAGTTTAGAATGAAATAGTTTCTATCCAGAAGCTCTAAGTACAAACGGATCGAGTTTGAGTTCAAATGAATCAAATTTAAAACTGAATCGAATGGTAAATGGATCGAATAGAATAGAAAATGAATCGAAACGAATAGAAACATGATTCAATTGGTTTGAGATTTTGATTCGATTGGTTTCTAATCTCGATTCGATTGGTTTGTGATTTCGATTCGTTTGGTTTGAGACTTAATTCGAATGGTTTGTAACTCGATATGATTGGTTTTTCCCATAAAGTATTTTCACTTTTTGCACGAATTTTCATACAAGTACACTTTTTGCCATTTTAGGAAACTCGACTCAATCATACAAAGATCTTGATACACACTTTAACAACTTGAAACACAAACTCCAAGCTTAAACAAACACACTTTTCAAACACTTATTTAACCTCATTCAAGTCTGCAAATACAACTAGTAAGCTTAAAAACCACTTCAAACACTTGAAAACAAGTCTCAAACACTCAAACAAGACCAAAATCTAAGGTTGTGACCCAAGAACTACAACTAGTAGATCCGAAAGCTCTGATACCAATTGTAGGTCCTAAGAACATATCAAACAACAAAGTTCTTGAATCAATCTCACTTACTAGCTAGCGGAAATCACTAGTAAGCAACCGATATCTCAGGTCTTGTTGGTGTTGGTTATTACCCGAAATAGTAAGAAAGAGAGAGTGTGGGAAGAGTTGGTGAGAGAATTAGATAATATGTTTTCAAAAAAAATATTATGTTGCATGAGTATGGTTGCACTATTTATAGTGTAAGCCATACCATACTTGTTTCTATTATAAATGCCCAATGGGCTCAACGTTACAAGGCCCCGGGCCAAAACATACAACAAAGGAAACCGACAAGCTAACAAGATACATCGTGAATAAAATAAAAAAAATACAAAAGACTATTGAACAAAATAGAGCCCTACACCATGGCCAATGCATTGCATTTGCAATGCATTTGGGTAATCTTTTGTCACTTTCATTTAAAAAGAAATGTATTGAAAATGAGATGATTAGGGGAGTGTAGTGAATTTGAAGTACTATGAAAGAGAAGAAGAGAAAAGACTGAAGATTGGTAGAGGAGAGATAAGGGGAAAACTGTAATGAACATGATATATAAGATAGCATGTATGCAAACGACACGCAGAAACTTTTATAAAACATTATATTATAAAAAATATAAGAGAAAAAAAAGTATGATCAAAAGTAATTGTAATAATATAACAAAAAAATATAAATAAATAAAAACATAATCACTATTATATATATGTTATAGCCGCATAAAATTATAAAGTGTAGATAAGTTTTTTTAAAGTATGTAGATAATAAATGTATATATGGCTCATCATATATTAATTACTAGTTTTTATTCCCCGTATTACAATGGTTGTTTTATATTATTCGTTTCTAATATTTATAATTTTTTATGGATTTTAATTTTATATATTGTAAGGAAATTAATAATATACGTAGGGTTGATAACGAAAGGGTTTCACAAATAAATGAGATGTTATAACCCGGTTTAAATGCAATATGAGTTTGGTGAGACCCATGACCCGCTTAATGTCATTACTATAAAATTATTTCTTAATTATAAATAATATCTTTTTTAAAAAAAATCGGATACTAATTTTTAGTATATTCCTATTTTATAGGATTTTCATATAAAATATTTGGTGAGATTAATTTTTAATTTAAAGAGACATTATAACCCGTTTAAGGGTTATCTGGGTTTGGTGCAACCCATAACAGTGAATTCGGGTCAAATGCATGAGAAGTCTCCATTTACAAATAAAACAATCTGATAGCTTGCGGGAATATATAGAGGTTTCGTTTATATATATTTGAGATAACACAAACTAGGAATAAAACTATACATGTGATCGATGTCGAAAGGTCAATCAAAAACACTTATAAAATACATTTACTAGCTAGGGCAAGTAAGGTGTCGAATCCACATGGAATCAGTGGAAAGTGCAAGTGGAACTCAAGTTTTATTATAAAAATAATTAAAAAGGACAAACGATGTCAAGCGGTTTAAAAAGAGTAGTTTGTAAACAATGATATGAAAATAACCAAACTCCAGTGTTCGGGTTTCGAAGAAAGTTAGGGAATTGATAAACTTCTTTGGACGATTTCTTATAAAGTATGTAAATCAAAAGACTTAACGATTGACTGTGTTGATCATCAGAACTTAATCCGAACAATTGACACGGCTTAATGAAAATCTATTTTATAATCAGTTTTACTTGTTAAAACACAAAATCAATAATATGGTTAATGATAAACGGGTCAATGACGAAAGAACTTAATCTTAATTGTTGATGACCACAAATCAATTAACTGACAAAAGATTAAGTAATCAATTAATAAAAACCGTTTAAGCACAAAAGCAAACACAAATAATTGATTAACCGAATGATTAATCAATTACAAATCCAAAGTTAAAGTATAGAATGTCAAAACCTAAAATGCAACCCAACCCTACACTCGGAGATGGTTATGAATACCTTAGCCTTGCATCTTGATCTTCATGCTCTTGATTATGATGTTGGAGAAGGTGTTCATGGATCAATCTTGTGATTAGGATGAGTGTTGGTGGTGTAAGATGGCCTCCAAGAAGTCCCAAAGCTGATAATGATTGAATAATTTCGACCTTAGGGTTTAATGGCTTTATATATGGAAGAAAATCACCAAAATCCCCTTTTCTGTCAGACCAGACCGTAAGCTACGGTCTGGCCACCGTAGCTTATGGTTAAACCGTAATCTACGGTTGATGGACTCTGCCTTACGGTCACTTCCAGGCCAAAACACTGTTTTCTTCATAAAATCTTTATTTCAACTCTGTTTTCCTCCCCGTTTGCGGCCACGTCTTCGAATTTCAATTCTCTATCTTATCATACATCATCAATTTCATTTCCACTCCATCATGAATGCTCCAAATTCACGCCTTTAAGCTCCGTTAAGCTTCGCACACCTGTAACCACAAACGCACTCAAAGTACTCGTGTTCACAATATTTAACTAATTAAAACACACGAAATTAGACACTTAATGCACATACTTTTACCCACACATGACATCCCAACACTTATCATTTGCTTGCCCTCAAGCAAACTCTCATGCAACACATACATCTCGATCGACGGTTCATCAATTATCAGTATTAATACTAGTGAGGTATAAGGTCATACCCAATTCCCAAGAACTGACCCTATAAAGGTTGATAACCCACCAAATAATTTAATGATACATTTTGAAACTATGGAACCGTCCAAATGAGTGTACTTTGTTTCCGGTTAAGGCACACATGTTCATACCCCTCATAATATAATATCTCTCCACTCGGTTTAATATCTGGACTAGCAAAAAATGTGCTATTATCTCTCTACCCTCAATACCAAGTATGAACACAATGTAATAAGCTTGGGAGCAAGTCATATCTCCACCCATATAAATGCTTTGACACAAATGCAAATCAAGAGGGCTTAAAGCGGGTTGTAGCAGAGCTAAGTGTAAAGGTATGGAAGGGAATTTTCTTAAAGTAGCTCAGACGATCCGATCCGGCTTATTACAAAACAACTAAATAAACAATGACCAATTTATTCCCACGACTAAACAACTAAATAAACTCACTTCCTTTCATTTACAAACAATACTGACTAGAACATTGACTCTTTTTGAGCTTTTCTTTGATTTTTTTTTCAAACTCATAATACTCGAACATTGCAAACTTTAACTTTTTTTTAAGCATAATAAACATACACTTGATACATTCTATTGATAAATACTAAAAAAATTACAAAGAAACCTATTAAGCCGGATCGTCTCGCAATATAACCCGGGGTTGATTGAATGAAAGAATAGGTCCAATAATGTTTTCTTAGGGAACCAACCCCCCGCCCCTCTCATTATCCACCCTCATATATATAACGTATGAGGCCCAACCCCCAATACCCACACTCTCACTCATCCATACGAGGCTTTACCTAATCGTCTCTATCACTTTTGCATTCATGCCAAGCTAAGATCTCGAAATGCATGAGACAACCAAGTTCTAGATATTATGGGCATACTGGTTACTCTCCATAATGGCACTCAAATGACATGTGTATATACTATATATTATATGTGTATAATATATAAGGTAAATCTTACACACGTACCGAAGGAATTAGGTTGCCGACATGAAACATGTGTACATGTCCCCATGACTCGTTATCCACATCTAAACGGTTCATTTTAATTTTCTATTTTTGAAAAACATTTGCATGGGAAGACTTTCGAGAAGCTTAAAAATTGACCATGACCAAAACCTATACTTGGCATTAATACTAACAATTTACAAGTTACAATTCCGGCTTTTGCACACAATCAAGCTACTTTAAAGCTAAAAATTTTAAGATCTCCATCCCCACATTTGAGATATACATTGCCCTCAATGTACTCAGATTTTCAAAAACATGTGCAAATACGGGATATTCATACCAATTGCAATTCACGAGACAACCAACTACTCATCTCCGGATTCAAATAAAGTTACACGCCATAAAATAAAACACATAAAGTTTCAAACATAAACACCACCCACACGAACCAAAAGTTCATCACGCCACCCAACCACCCATAAACATAAATATTAAACAGTCAACAGCAAATAAAAGATAAGGAGAGACACATGGACCTGATTCAAATCTCTTATGTCAAATGGGTCCTACTGATGAGTACTTTTGCAACCTTGACCCACACTTCTTAAATATGATATGACAATATCTACTTCACTGAATCTTGACAAAACCACCATGCGCTTCCCCACACTTAGGGTTCACTATGACCACAAAACACAAACAAAAAGTAACACGCAAAAAGAAAACCAAAAATAAAGAAAACAAAACAAAACAAAAAGGTCGGGTTGCCTCCCGGTCAGCGCCAAGTTTTTGTTAAGGTCTTCAGCCAGACCGTTACCTCATTTTGCGGTTATGGTGGTCTAATAGAGTGCTTACATTCCTCCACCTCATTATTCTTACTTCTCCAACACAATAGTAGCTCTAATGCTTCCCGTCTTGGCCCAAAGCATGCCAACCTCCTCTGTTCATTCTCGAATTCTGGTGGCTTCTTTACCTTCTCCTTCTTCGGTGGTTTCTTCTTGTATGTTCCATCCTTTTCCTCATTGACCACTACTTCCATCACCCTCATAGTATTGTTTGTTGAACTTATTGTTGCTCCACTTTTTACATCTACTTCATTTAACTCTTCCTTCTCTCGTTCGCGCTTAGACCTGTCAAAAACAACATTTTTCTCCTTTTTGGTGTCATCCTCACATGTACAGGGAAAACACCCATTAGTAGCACAAGACCTAGAATAATTATTTTCAAAAAAATAATCATATGAATTTGAAAATATACTTGAAATTAACTTACGGTTACCTAAGGTCATGCAAACAGTTCCGTCTTGGTAGTTAATCTGAGCATTTGAAGTAGCCAAAAACGGTCTTACCAATATCACACGGGGTTCTTCTTCCTTCTCAGTCGGTGCATAATCAAGTACCAAGAAATCCTCAAGGTAGTAAAAAGAACAAACCTTTATCGCAACACCAACCAGCTTCCCCTGAGGTCATCTTCGAGTGAAATCAGCTAACACCAAAGTGGTATCAACTTCTTGTAAAGGTCCAAAATCAAACCGGTCATGCACACTCCCCGATAAAACACTCACACTCGCACCATAATCAAAAGTGCCTTGGTGGTCTTGAACTCACCAATCTGAATAGAGTTGAGTGGTGCCCTCGTTTTAAATTCTTCAACCGTGTCATTCTCCATACTATCTTCGACTGTGATGGCACTAACGTGTGCATTTTTAGAGTTTGACGAACTACTACTTTGATGGCTCGGATTCTTCAAAGTGTCACTCGGTAGTTTGGATGGATTTCTCTTTAGGCTTGCCATTTCTTCTGTCAGTTGACTCACCTGTTTATCTCTTGTAGCATTTGCCTTCTCTTGAAGCTCCAACCTCTGATTCAATGCCTTATTCTGAGTCTCTTGATTTCTATTCTGAGTCTCTTGATTTGCCTTCATTTGTTTCAATAACTCCATCACATCCTTAAGTGACTCCGCTTTGTTACCTGAAGAATTCCTTTGGTTATACCCCCTCTGATTATTTACCCGAGCCAATCCCATACTGCCTTTGATTCGACTGGTATCTTGTTTTCTGAGAACTGCCCTGAAAGTTTGGGTTATGTTGGGTGTTTGGATTTCCATAACTGAAGTTTGGGTAGTTTCTAAGGCCAGAGTGGTAATTGTTTGAGTTCATGTTGTAATTGTATCTAGGTTCACCCTGGACATAATTCACCTCTTCTTCATCATATGTTGCCCCATAATTCGCAACTTCATGTACCAACTCACCACAACCTTCACATACCGGATATATTTTTCCCGAATTTCCGGCTCCTTGTACACCTACAACCAACAACCTATCCATCTTCTTTTCCATTCTATCCATTCTATCATCTGAACCATGACTTTCAACTGCTTTAACCACTGACCTTTTTGACATCCTGTTCGACTGTACTTGTCTCTTTGAATTACTCGCATATCTCTCCAAATGTCCCCAATCCTCGTTTTCATCATTTGCAAGAAAAGATCCATTCGTGGTAGCTTGGAGGTCACGAACATCATCATTTGAGAGACTATCATGGAATGCCTTTATCAATCCCCATAAGGCAATCCTATGATGCGGACAAGTCCTCAACAATCGTTTAAACCTTTGGAATGATTCATAGAAAGTTTCACCGATGATCTGAAGTTCCGAATGTTGTTGCGGGCCTCTGTGGTTCTCTGTGGAGTATAATAATAGTCTAAAAACTGTTGTGCTAAGTCTCCCCAAGTGAAAAAACTCGCTGATGGCAACAATAGAAACCACTGTTTTATCGCATCTTTCAAGCTAAACTGGAAGACTACCATCTTCACCTCTTCCGCAGTAAAGCCTTGACTTGAGATGAATGCACATACTGAATTGAAATCACTCAAGTGCAGGTACGGTTCTTCTGTAGCCTTTCCATGAAATGTAGGTTATCCCGTCAAGCTATTATTCCTTACCGAAAAAGTTCTTCCACATCTGGCTGGAATGATAATTGGTAGAGGATTCGTAGCCACTTGTGGAATGAAGTGGCTTTGAACGCCTCTGACTGGCGGTGGAACAAATGCTCTTGGAACTCCATCGTCAAAATCATAGTACGGTTGTTCATGGGTTGGTTGCTGTCTTGGAGCTCGATCTCTCTGATTTTCCGGATGAATCTGACTAATCTCTTGGTCATCACGGAGATCTTGTTGATGATATCGACCACCTTGTTCATCTATAAACTCTTCCTCATCCTCAGAATCGAAACCAAGGCCGTCCCCTATCATCCAATTTTCCATTCGTGCACGAGCACGATTAACCTCGGGTCTTTCCTCTCTCAAATCATCGTGTCTTTGACAGTATACTGGGGCGGATCTGATTGACAAGTTGTCATCCATGTTTCTGGGATTACGATTAACATCTCTTTGGTTGAACAGATTGCGGTTTTTGTCACGGTTAACGTTCTGGTTTTGTGGGATTGGTTGTTCTTGGTTATGTGGTTGGTAAACATTTGGGTCTCTTTGGTTTCGGTTACTCATGGTCTCTTCTTTTGGTGTTCTGATTGCGGGTATTTGGTTTAGTATGGGTTTCTGAGCTGCTCGGTTTCGTCTTGCTGTTTTCTCGATTTCAGGATCAAATTGGAGCGGCTCTTTCTCACGGGAATATCTCGTCTGCATCAACTTTTGGAGTTACCTGCACAGACAAACAGACTAACACCCCGCGTAAAATCAACGAAGAAAAATTGAAAAAAAAAACCAAAAACTAAGCTAAACTAGCACTTTGCGCGTTGATTTCCCCGCAACGGCGCCGATTTGATAGTGGTAAGTATTCCCGCCTGTCACTAGGGTGACCCGGGTTCGATCCCGGCAACGGCACCATTTTGATCGATGTCGAAATGTCAATCAAAAACTCTTATAAAATACCTTTACTAGCTAGGGCAAGTAAGGTGTCGAATCCACAGGGAATCAGTTGAAAGTGCAAGTGGAACTCAGGTTTTATTATAAAAATAATTAAAAAGGACAAACGATGTCAAGCGGTTTAAAAAGAGTAGTTTGTAAACAATGATATGAAAATAACCAAACTCTATGATTCGGGTTTCGAAGCAAGTTAGGGAATTGATAAACTTCTTCGGACGGTTTCTTATAAAGTATGTAAATCAAAAGACTTAACGATTGACTGTGTTGATCGTCAGAACTGAATCCGAACAATTGTCACGGCTTAATGAAAATCTATTTGATAATCGGTTTTACTTGTTGAAACACAAAATAAATAATATGGTTAATGATAAACGGGTCAATGACGAAAGAACTTAATCTTAATATTTAACTAATTAAAATACACGAAATTAGACGCTAATGCACATACTTTTACCCACACATCAACATGAATTTTTCTTTAGGTAGGTACAACTTAATTTGTATTATACTTCGTATACATATGTGTATATTCAGGGCGAATCCATCTGTCACTAGAGGTGAGCAAGAAACAGTTCGAAACTGTTAGAACCGAGGAGCTGGAACCATATCGGTGTCTCATAACCACTAACATGCATTACCTTACGGTTCTCGGTTCTCAGTATTTGCATTAAACGGTTCTCGGTTCGGATTCGGGAAAAACCAAAGGTTCTAAACATGGAACCGAAGAATGGGAATATTAAAAACTTTATAAATAAATTTACCAATCCACATTTTTATAGGGTTATTTATTACCCGATATCCATTCAATGATTCTTTAATTCAAATATTATTTCTTTTTGTTCAATACCTATTAGCAAAGATCAATTTTGATTCAAGCTTTTAAGATAATATAATATAAAATTATATGATTTTTCTTTAGTCCATCGCCACTAATGATTTGTCTAACTTCAACAATTATAGGTTGTGATAAAAAATATTTTGGATTTTCATGTTGTAATCTAAATTAATTTTACCGTGAAAGAATACATACAATTATATAAACTTGTTTTTTGCAATTTGCAAAGTTTGCACAGCCCATTTGCTAAATAAACAATCGAACCGGTTCTAGCAAAGAACCAATTGCTGAGAACCGACTTTACCGATTTTAAAACCGAACCGGTTTACTATAATAGGTTCTGGTTTCGGTTCTATTTTCAGTCACTTATGGTTCCAGTTGGTATTCACGGTTCCAAACCGTTGCACAACCCTTTTGTTACCTTATCGTTTCCAAATTTCCATCAACTTTTTCGTATCTGGTGGACCGCTTTTTAGTTTTAAACTTATAAAATAAGCACATTTTTTAGAGTTTTACTCGTGATCCTTAAACTTATGTAGCAATCTCATTATATAGGGAAATAAGTTGGTTGAGACAATATTAGTAAAATAATGAAAAACCATATCCAATGAAATTATAGGAAATATGAGCTATAAATTAAACTAAATCCAAATAAACCATGGGAAATACCATTATCCAAATCAAATTTAACAAAAATACAAGTAAAACATGCAACATGAATATGAGGGAATAATCACTAGACTAAAGGAATACTTGTGTTTACCTTTTTAATGTGTTATCTTTTAGTGGGGAAAAAAGAAGAAGAAGAAGAAATTGTGGCCTCAGTCCACTTTAAAATACAAAAAAAGTTTCATAATAATAATTTTACTGATGTTACGTGACATTGTTACCTATAATGTAAGTCCACCATATATTATATATGTATATGTATATGTATATGTATATGTATATGTATATGTATATGTATATGTATATGTATATGTATATGTATATGTATATGTATATGTATATGTATATGTATATGTATATGATGTGTGTATGTATATGTTGTAATACTCATAATAAATGCATATCTAGGATAACACGCATGCTCATGATTTTCCTTCAGGTGTTTTGGTTGCAATCAATATCATCTCACACAGTTACTGTGTGTAGAAAGTATTTTTAGGGTTCTACAGGAATTAAACCAATCAAACAACTGTTTCCATCCAAATGTTGGGTTCATCCTCTCAATCTCCACATCAAGATCCAAATGAAGACCATAATTTACAAATAGATCTACCACCACCACCACTACCACTATCCACCTTATTCAACCAACACCACCACCACTCACCATCCATCCACATGAAACAACTCCTCTTCACCACCGCCCAACTCATTTCACGGTCCGATTTCACCGCGGCACACCGCCTCATCTCCATCCTCTCCACCAACACCTCCGCCTACGGCGACTCGACTCACCGGTTAGTCCACTCTTTTACTAGAGCCCTATCACTCCGCCTCCACCGCCACCCTATCCCACCACCTAATATTATCCTCAACATCAACCCACCACCACCACCACCTACAACCACTACCACCACCACCACTACCACTAACACCTTCTTCATAACACAATATAATGACCCAATTCTCCAATCATCCTACTTATCCCTAAACCAAATCACTCCATTCATCAGATTCTGTCAACTCACAGCCAACCAAGCCATCTTAGAAGCCATTAATCAACCTCACCAACAACACACTCCACAAATTCCACACAATCCAAACAATCCACTAAACATTCACATAATAGATTTCAACATTATGCACGGTGTACAATGGCCACCATTAATGCAAGCCATTGCCGACTGGTACCCACCTCCAACTCTCCGCATCACCGCCACCGGAACAAATCTCAACCTTCTCCGCCGCACTGGCGACCGTCTCTCCATATTCGCACACTCGCTTAAGCTCCGGTTCAGGTTTTACCCACTCCTACTCCCGAACACAAACAACGAATGCAACGAATACATTGATCACCTTATTGACCACCTATCCGCAGTTGTAATCAACCCTAATGAAACCCTAGCAGTCAACTGCGTGTTACACCTCCACCGCCATTTAAAAAACCGTGACAAGTTGTGTTTATTACTCAGAAAGATTAAATCTTTAAACCCTAGAATTGTAACCCTAGCTGAACAAGAAGCTAACCACAACCACCCAATATTTCTTCAAAGGTTTTCAGAAGCAATGAGTTACTACACCGCGGTTTTCGAGTCGTTAGAAGCGACATTGCCGCCAAACAGCCGGGAGAGAATTGAGGTGGAGCAAGTGTGGTTCGGGCGAGAGATTGCGGACATCGTGGCGGAGGAGGGGGATCGGCGGAAAGAGCGGCATGAGCGATTTCGGTCATGGGAAGTGATGATGAGAAGTTCGGGCTATCGGAATGTCCCGCTCAGCGCGTACGCGCTTTCGCAGGCGAAATTGCTGTTGAGACTTCATTATCCGTCTGAAGGGTATAATCTTGAGGTTATTAATGATTCTTTCTTCTTAGGTTGGCAGAATCAACCCCTATTTTCTGTTTCTTCTTGGCATTGATATAATTATCGCTGTTAGGGTTTATATAAATACGTTAATAAAAATCATATATATGTATATCTATGCATAATTGCATACATAATCTTTTGATCTTTTGATATTTTGATATTGAACTGTTCATGTGAAACTTGAAACCCTAAGTGAAGATCAAACCCTAATCATGCATGTGGAGATTATGAGAAGATTCTGTGCATACATGATGATCCGCTTATTTATTTTTTGCAAAACGATTTTGACAAGGGAAATAATTTCTTGTTTTAGGAGGAAATGTGATTATTATTTTATGAGTTAGTATTATTTTTTGATTTATTTGTTTGCGATCCATCACCAGCATCTTAATTTAAGAGGGATGTTTATGTTAGCATAAGTTGTTTAATTAGTATGTTAATTATCATGAGTTGTTTCATATTTTATTTAATAATAATGCTTGCATCCATCAAGGCCTAATACTTTATCTAAGTTCTCTTTTACATTTATATATACCATTTGATTCTCTATGCACGTATATGTTTACTCCAACATAGTTATTTTATAGGCATGCATAAGAACATGTTGTCTTTAAACCTACGGGTTTGAGAACCGCTAATACGTACTCTACTAGCTAGAGGTGTACAAACCGGTTTAAAACTTAGAACCGGCTCGGGTTGGTCAATAAAAGTCAAAACCGGTTTATGATTGGTTTAGGTTCGGGTTGGAACCGGTTTCATGAACAGTGACGATCGGTTTTGGTTCGGTTTTTGATAGGTTTCGGTTAAGATATTGGCCGGTTTTTGCCTGGTTTTGACCTGTTTCGGTTCGGTTAACCGGTTTCAAACCTATGGTTTCAATCGGTTCCAAATCGGTTTCTACATAATCGGCTTCAAACGGTTCGGTTTTCGGGTTGGTTCGGTTAACCGGTTTTTTTCCCCACCTCTCCTACTAGCTAACTGAATTAGGTTATGTTAGAAAACATTAGTTGAAGAAACACCCAAATCAGGTCTTATCAGTGCACGCCACCATCTATTATTTCAACTTAAATGCACTAATCTTACTAGAACCACACTATTATTGCCTAAGGAAAATAGTGATTTGTTTATCGAGAAAAGACCTACGGATGTTCACAAGTAATATAGGATTAACTGAGGTAGGTTAATCAATCTTCTAACGATCTAATTAATTTCTTCACAAGAAGGTAATGGTCTAATATTTGGTGATCTAATGTATATATATATGCATGCTCTTACAAAACTAGTATATATGTAACCACTCTTCTTGTCGGGTGTTAGTTTTCAGCTTTCGTGTTAGACGTACTCTAAGCTGGTTGATACTTACATTTACCATGCGTGTGTGTGTGTGTGTGTGTGGTGAGAGAGAAAAGAGGGGGTCATGTATTAACTATTAAGTCTCATTATTGGTGGATCTTTCAACTCTATATTGTGTGTTGATTTTAAAGTTAATTTGCTTTCCATCATATAATTCTCTTATAAGACAACATGTATGCATGTGAATCGATATGTCTTCTTCATCAGCACAAAACCCTAGAGTTGCATGCTAAAGCGGACAAAATGCAGACAAACACAACGTACTTACTGCTTACACCTCCTTATAGATTTACGCAGTGTAATTCTTTTTACCAAACAATTTCATTTATTACAAATTAAATATGTCATTCAATTATTTATAAGTATGTTACATCGATTAAATGGTAAAACGATAGTGAAAAGTAGTTTAATAAGAGAGAAACAAGACATGATTTGGTTATAAAATATTACTTTTCTTTTATAATTAGTAGTGTTATATATATCATTGTAAGGGTATATAATTTCTTGTATATATATTCCTCCAAACTCTACAGTCCCTTGTGTCATTCCAAAGCACTAAATCTCTCATATTTTTCATGGAAAAGCATAATATCATATATAACCAAATATTTTGTAGCTCTATTTGTATATCTGATAAGACTATTTTTCTATTCAATTTATTTTTGGGGGCAGTGTCATCAAAGTACAGTGACTTCTCCATGATTCGAATAACACCTATGAGTTTTAGTGTCTTGAAGGGACACTACACAAAGTATGAAACTCTCTCCATGTCCTTTATTTTTTCTGTACGAATATTATTTAGAGATCAACCACGTAATACTACACTTGTACATAATAGTTTACATACTTAAAGAGGGATAAAGTGAGTAATTAATGGTTACGTAAGTGTCTTATATTACACATAAAATTACGCTCGAACGTATGTATACACATACGTATACAAAGTTTGTAGCTTTTACAAGAATAGGATATATATATGTAGAATAGTGGAGAAGTAAATAATAATTATAGAGAGTGAGGGAGTGTGGGTGGTGGGGATGGATGTCATTGGCAAGTGGAACCAAAACTTGAAAACCCTAAAAGTAAGCATATTTTGTCTGGTAAAACTACAAGACTATGAAAATAAGGACTCTTTGCTCCCCATTCTTCCTCTACTTAGCAACCCTGTATCCCCCTCGTGTCTTGTGTTGCTTATGCTTCCCCAATTTCTACTTCCTTTATTCATTTTTTTATACATAATTATATTCTATTGTAATCGTTTTATAGTAAATTATATAAAACTTCGATTATTTAGAATTAAAAAACACATCTTCTTCTTGTTGTTTCATTATTATTATTCTTTCATCAAAACCCTAATCCCTTTTCACAGAAAAGAAACATGTATGCATTCTTTCTCTCTGTCTACTGCATGTGTGTAGAAAGAGAGTTGATGTTATTGCTTATATGATTGAGTGTGGGCAGATATATTTGGTGATAACTGCTGACAGGTGACACGATGGTTACTAGCAAATGTAAGATCCTGCACGCAAAGGCACACAGTCATGCACATCACCCCACTCCACTTCCAATTATCACACCCATCTTCACTCACACACACACAAACCATAGTATATATGTATATATCTATATATCTATAGAGAGAGAGAGAGAAGGACCATGGATGATGCTAGCTAGCAAGCTAGTTTGTATACAAGTTATTAAATTTGTCCCTAGCTCAATTATATGTACTATATATATGTACGGATTTTTTATATTTATTTGTGTAGGTAAAGTTATCAAATACCGAATATGAAAAATAACCGGTAATTATTGTGATGTTTGGTATGTGGCAAATGAAGTGAGTTGACATGGATAACTCAAAGGTATCTGAAACAACCACCACTTGTTAAACCCTTTTGATTTTTAGTGTGCAGCTGGTTGGTTGGTTCTATGGTTTGACCTTTAATTAAATAATTAACTAATTAAACCAGGAATCTTTTCTTTGGGATGTAAAACCCTGTGCACTAGCTACTATTATATAATATTTAAAAGAAAAAAATATATATATATATATCTGTACGTACTTTAAGCGTGAAAGTTTAGAGAATTCCAAAGGAAAGTGTACTTCAACCGTTCTTTAAAGAGAAATAAATAATAGTTACCAAAGTTACTCGCTTTTATATGCTTTAAATTTAGTTCTAGGGACACAAAATCAATATCATATATTATGCACGCACCCTCTACTCATGACCATTTATTTAACTTACGAATTATATTAAGAACAAAAACAAGCAGTTACTATAAAATTACTAGATGTAAGGAAACATTTTTGTTTAATATACAAAATTACTACAATCATTTTACTCTAAATTTTGCATGTTTGCACTATGTTTAAACAAAATGAGCGTATTCTCCTTTATTGCATGATCAAGAATTCCTTCTGAGCTTTATGATCTACAGTCTACACTTGAATAATAGTTTATCATTTCTTGCCTTTCATATGACAGAACGTCGATGATCGAGAATAACACCATTTTAAGGGCACCAATGATACTGTGTTTTAGGAAAATCAAGGAGCTCCAAAATTGTGTCTTCGCGTTGTATGGCAAGAATTCTGCACCAACTAATTACCTTGCACCAAAGGTCTCTAGCCATTGTACATGTGGCTCACTAGTAGATGACTAGATGTATAGGTCTCTTGACCGGATCTAACAACATAACAACTATTACTAGTTATCTTTGTTCAACCTCTACACTAGCTAGCGGAAACCACTCTTAAGGACCGAGATCTCGGATCTTGTTTGATCTTGTTTGATGTTTGAAAGAGAGAGAAGAGAGAGTTTGAGAGGTATGAAGATAGGTTTTTGCAAAAAGTTATGTGTGTATGAGTTACACACACACTATATATAGTATGTGCTCATACACTATATATTCATTATAATCGGCCCATTGGGCTCAAACATAAATGGCTTTGGGCCCAAACATACAAAAACAAGTCTACCAAGTTAATAAATGTCACACTCCGAAAATTTTAATTTAAACAACGGAAGACTTTAACCAAGTTTTTCGGGTGGTGACAGACGTCGTTTCAGCCAATCACATTTAGGTATACATTTTAAACGAAGGTTGAACTTTATTTAATCATCAGAGTTATTACACGTGCCATATTACATGAGTTTTATTCAAATTACAAGTTCAACATAAAGTCAACATTTTTCATTCAAACACACGCCACCATTTTCCCGAGCTCTTCGCGAAGCTTCCATATTTCATTTAATTACATTAAAAGCATATTAAAATAACGGTCAACACAACGTGTTGGTGAGTTTCCCTTTATAACAAAATAGTTTTTATATATATATATAAATCGAAAACAACATCCATATAATGATCTTTTGTCATTATATCTGATATCAATTCGTGTGTAATCGTCACTATACCCCGAATTATATCCAATATATCCAGTGTATAATGGTCTACCGCCATTATATCACCAATCCGTGTGTAATGATCTACCGTCATTACATCACAAAACAATAGCCATTTCATTTCTTAAACAAATTGAGCTGTTGTAAACTAGCTAAGAATACAATATTACGTATGACTATTATAGTTGATAACCCGATACATATAATACTCAAAATATTCTCACTTTTAAACCAACGCGATTGGAAGTGGGGAGCGTCACCCCAATAGATCTACTAATATATTTGTGCTCATTTCTAGGGTTAACTATTATTTAGCCAACTAGACTCATCCCGCATTATACACCATTTTGTAAAATAAAATGCCTTTATAAAACAACAACGAAAACAATATGTAATAAAGAATATGTTTTTCCCCAAAACACAATTAAATATCGATTTAAAAACAATTCCAGTTAAAATCGAGGGGGTTCGATAGAGAAACTCACGGTTTTGTAGCTTTTCGTTTTCCAAAAATCTCGTGTCCTATATTAGAACACGTTTTGTTAATAAAAACTTAATTTTAGTTTTTATACAAAACTCCTTTGTATTTTATAAGTCTTACTCTAGTATTCACATAAACACATAAGCACATAAGCGAGTGCAAATAGTTCGGTTTTCCGTTAACTATTATTTAATTAATTAAATTAATTAATAAACAATTTAAAATATATTAAAATATTTTAAGTTTCAGTTGCTGGAAATTTTTAATAAAATATTAATCTTCTATTTTTCACAAAACTTGTCGGTTTATCGGTTTTGTCGGTTTTATGCTTAAATTGTGTTATTTCGGTTTTTCGTTTAAAATGTAACTTATAAATTAATAGAAAATACTTGTTACATAAGTATTAGTCAATTTTTACAAGTTAACTAGTGAAAATATATTATTTTCATTTTTGTTAATATTTTCTTAAAATAACAACTTTTTAACGTTTTCATACCGGTTTTTGCGACACGAACTGTTTAGGACTAAGTTTTATCGTCTTGTCCTTTTCTCATGTATTAACTTATGTTATACATAAGTTTTTTACCACTTTAGGGGCTGTTCTAAAACAATCCCTAACAGTTGTGTCGTTTTGTTTAAAAAGCCGATTTTCAACCGTTTAAGTTACCGACAAGTCAAATAAATTACACAAGTCTATGCTAATAATCCTATGAACTAAACACACATATAATAACATATAATTTACCATAAATTTCAGTTTTGACTATATATGGTCATAAGATACCTTAATCGAGTTTTTCGGTTCTTAGTTTGTATTTTAGATTACCTTAACAATATTACTAGTTAAGCTTGTTATTTTTATATATACAATTATCATTAAATATCTTTAAAAATACAGATATTTAACCTCTTTTCTAAGCTTCTAATGATTCCAAAATATTACTTTTAAGAAAAGGTTTCTATTCTATTTTAGAAGAATCTTATGTTTCATGATCCAAGTCTTTGTCTTTTCAACAATTATCATGTTTTAGCTTTTAGATATTCTATTCCTTTTGTATCTAGTCACTTTTATGCCATTTCCATCTTTATAAACCTTTTAATCAATCTTTCAAATCAAAGTATCGTGGATTTTATAAGTTTTCTAAGTGTGTTTTAACAAAGTTTCTTATTTTAGTAACTTTTAATGTTTGATAATTCTATCTAATTCAATCTTCCCACTTTGATTAAGTACACTTCTAAGCTTAAATCATTCAACTAGTTTGATAGGGTTTTCATGCATCCTAAGTGTTCTATCCAATTTTGTTCTTTCAATTTGTCATTCAACAAAGTTACTATTTCTAGTAAGTGGTTTGCTAATTCAATCAATGTGTTAACTAATCTATCATTTAATCATGCATCCTATCCTAGTTCAAAGTTGTTATTAATCTCATATTTAACACATTCATATCAATTATTCACATCAAAATCAAAAATTCAACTTTTCGTAAATTAAAGTTTCCCTATTTAGCAACTTTAACTATCTTTGTTATTTTTCAAGTTTCAACTATTGACTCTAGCATATATCCTATCTTACTTTCAATTAAATCATTCCATAACACTTTTTGACTCAATAATCCATCCAAAACCCTTAATTAATCCAATATCCAAAAATCCCCAATTTTCACTTGTTAATAAACTCTTGTTTTGTTTATCTTTAACAACAATTTTTTTCAATTATCCAAGTCCATATTAACAAGCTAATGATCAACAATCAATCCAAATCCATTCAAATATTGAATCCTAACATCAAGTTCATTCAAATTTTTATCAAACAATTAAGAGATTCAACAACACTTATAATCAAACTTAGCAATGAATATATGATTCTTAAGATGAACATATGTATGTGTAAATGGGTTTGATTTTCCCTCTTACACATACATATATACATACGGTCCACACATACATACATCACCATCCATATTTTCAAGCTTTCAAGCTTCAATCAAACTCAAGAACAACTAATCTCATGCATTTCAATCTAGTAATCAACCTTAATTTAAAGCTTAGTTGTTGTTCTTGATGATTTGAAAGATGAGGATGGTGGTGTTATGGGTGTGAGAGTAGTGTTCCTCCTTCCTAATCTCTTCATGGTAGCTTAATCTTCTAGCTTCTTGATCAAACCTTCATAGTTTCTTAAATATTGATTGTGTGTGTTTGATTTATGATTTGAATTGGTGTGTGTATGTGTGTGTTTGTGCCATGAATTTAAAGAGAGAAAGAGAGTGAGTAGTGTGATGAGTAATGGGGTAGGGTGTGTTGGTGGACTAATGGGGTGTTTACAACTAAAGAAGTTCTAGAATATGGTAATCATTAGATGGCTTGGTTGTTAGGAGTTGATTGGTGGAAAATAGAGGTGGAGGGGGTGAGGTGTCATGGGGGTGGGAAAAATGTGGGTTTTTAAACAATAATATTAACTTTCCGTTTTAACGTCTAACGAATTTTATCTAATCAAACGAATCCCGATTCTAATAATTATTGTTAGACTTTGAACGAAATTGGATTCTTGATAACACAAGCCTAGAAACTAATTTTTGAAAATTGTTGACGTTGGGTCCTTACCAGGTCGTCCACCGACACTCGGTTACGTATTTTGTAATTTTTGCGATTCGAGCTTTCTAATATTAACTTTATACATTGTCTCGACTACTTTAATATGTATTTAAATTTTTCGAGATCATTTAGCCCATTTTCAGCATTTATTTACTTTTTGACTCGTTACCCGAGGTTATTCCACGTCAGGCTCGTTACGTGGCGATTTTTGCACTTTTTGTTGACTTTGAAATGTCTAGATCACTAATAAAGAAGATTTTTCTCATAATGACGGAATTTTATTGCTAATCGAGATCATATAAGTCGCGGTTTAGGCTAATTTTTAGCTGGGTGTCATAATAAATACACAAACGATACAAATACGTAAGACTACAAACAAAATGGGCCTTACAATCTCCCTCTAGTCTTTGGTATTTGTCTTGTTAGCTTCCATCATCACTCGCACTCGGACTCGTAATCAAAGATATCATCCTTGTCTTGAAAAGGTTGGTTTTCAAGTAGTTGGACGAATTTATTGGATTCTCCGACGATGGTGTCCGTGTTGTCACCACGGGCATCTTCAACAGTACACAAAGGCGACTTGACAAGCTCTGCTAGTTCATGTTCATCAAAGAACCGCAGTCCGTGAGTGCGTTCACAGTGAATTATGACTTCACCATGAATGTTGTCAAACTCCCAAGCAACGAAGTCAAACAGGAAGTCGTCATTCGAAGGGCATGCCGTGAAAAATTGGTTCTCCATGATCGTCTGGCATCTTGTATCTTCGACTCTTGGACGGCTTGTTGGTGAACGGGTTTATATCCTTTGACTTGTAAGACCTACCCGGATTGAGAGCGAACTTCGAGTAGTTGGTCTTCCGCTTGTGCTTCAAGAAATGCTTGAACCATGACTCCTGTGTGTCTTTATCATCTTCTCGACCTATGGTTTTTCTGAAGTAATTCATGTCGAGGACTGACAAAGTGTGCATATCTCCATAGGTGAGATACGTCAGATCGCCATTTGCATGCCGAATAGCCCAGCTTTTGTTATCCTTGTGCCACTTTGCATAGAGAATTGCATCTAAGTCATGGTACGGTCTTGATCTCCACCTCATTCTTGCCATCCTGCTCACACTATAATATTTGATGCATTTACGAGAGTTCCTTTGAGCAGGCTTGGTTGAGGGAGCAACAACAGGTTCTTGAGCGACAGTTTCTTCAATCACCTTTTCCAGAGTGTCCGGATTAGGTGAGTAATTTATGCCGCCGTCACTGTCCACAGCTTCCTTGACTGGTGACTCGGTACCTGCAGCAGAACAAACGTTAAAAATAGATGCGATTTCAGCCTCGATTGCTGCATCCGTTTCACGTGTCTTATTTGCTTCACTTGTTGGCTCCTCCCCCTGTCGCCTTATTTTCTCCAGTGGCACCACCATCACCACTATCATCACCATTACCACCATCACTACCACGAGGTTCATCAAAACTATCGTACATATGGTCATCATCGTCATCATTCTTGTCCTCATCATCTTCCTCATTTTCATCTTCGTCACCATCATTGTCTTCACCATCAGATTCATCCTCGTCATCACCATTTCCATCACCTCCTCCACCACCACCTTGAGCAACGTGTGGTTGTGGCACATACTGAATCAAAGCAGTTGTAAAGACAACACTAACTTGTTCACCATTGGTGGGTGCAACAAGTGGTGAACTTGTGGAACTGACCTGCCCAGATGTAGCGGCAGTAGTAACCACAAGTTCAGTGCTCACAACTGTTCCAACAACAGTAGTAGGCTCGTCAACACTAGCCTTCACACCTTAACCACCTTCACCAGCATCCTTTCTTGGTTCACCCGTGTATAGGAAAACGTATAAGTTTCCTTGAGCTCTGACACTTTCGGCATTTGTGACCAGATTAACAAGAGCGGTTTGTCGTCTGTTTCTCTACTCGGTCCTTGGCTCATTTACACGAAGGAACCCACGAAAGGTCTCCATTAGATGCATTCTCAAGTTCTCACGTCCTCATCAGTTAACCGTATCACATCCATCACTGCAAGATATTGGTAAACCAAATATTCATTCACGCAACCTTGACTCTCGCGTTGTTCCTCTAACTCTCCTTCAAGCCGCTCTACCAAGTTACGCAGCTTCACACTTTCTCCCATAACTCTTTCCACGTCCCGTGAGGAACTGGATCCACTTTCCAACAGACTAACACACGAAGTTAGTTGTTCAAAATCAATCCAAACTCTATCAAGAGTGGAGTTCAATTCCTTTCTGAAGTTGTTAGCAAATTTTAAAGCAGAAGGGAGATCAGACTCTAAACCAGAGACACGTGACTAAAGCCTATCAGTCTCATCATAAAGCTCAACATTTCTCAAGAAGTTTTGATTGGTTAAAACTTGCTGATTGTCAATTCTTCTTTGCAGATTTTGTATCCATTCCCGTTGACTCACGATAGTCTGATCTAGGTCTCGTTGCTATTGAAGAGTATCCACACGACTAGCCAAAGCGTCACGTTGTTTTGTGACTTCTTGAGTGATTGCTTGTTGATACTTAATGAATTTGATCAGCATAAGCTCACGTTTGGCTCGGTTCTCATTTGCTCTTCCAATGCCTTAATCCTATCAAGGACAGGCTCTCGGAACACTGGAGACTTCTTCGACTTGCCACTTGAGATGGGAGTGGCAGCTATGACAAGGATCTTTTGGGTTGAGGGAGGTGTAGTTGATATGGTTGAGTGTGGTGTGGTTGGTATAGGTAGGGTTAGGGATAAGGTTGGGAATGATGTGGTTAGGGCTAATGGTAGGCTGGTAGGCTCAGTTGTGGTTTCTATGGTGGATGTGGTGGTTTGGGATTACATGGATGTTGTGAATGTAAAGGACCAAAATGTTGTACCACTAATCGGTGAAGTGAATTGGTATGTTGGTGAGGTAACGGGTGTGGTGTTCCTAGGCGAGTTTATGTTTTGGGAAATGTTCTCAAACATAGATGGTATGGGCTCATCTAGTCGGGTTGGTGAGGTTTTGGGAGATGTGATGGGTTCGTCTAAGGGGTGGTGTTTTGTTTTAGGTTTGGATTTGGTTTTCAGGATAATCCTAGGTTTGAGTTTTGTTTGAGATTTGGTTGGTGATTTGAGTTTGGTTTTGGATTGGGTTTTTGTTGAGGTTGAGGCTTGGGCCTTGGTAAACTTGATCTGTTTTACTTGAAGGGCTTCTATTGTTTTGGCCAAGATTGTGGGTGAGCCTATGTGTGGGTCAGGTATGTTGGTGGTTTGTGGTGTGGTGGTTTGTGTGGCTAAGGATTCTTTTATCATAGATGTAGTCGAAGGAAAACGTACCTTGATGGAAGGTACTTTGGAAGAAGGAGACTTCTTGGAATCCCTTGACTTCCTCAAGCGCTATAATGGACGCTCTAGCTCCTCTTCCTCTTCTTCCTCAGTAGTAGCAGCAACAGATTTCATTGATTCACCCATTTTTCTTTTGCCTTTATCGTGCTTCTGCTTTGATCTATGCTCTACTATAACATCTGCTTCCGGCTCAGTCTCAACAGCCGGTTTATCAACAAGTTCATCCTGTTCCTCCTTCTCATTATCTCCCTCATCCTGACCATCATCATCATCATGGTCATCACCACAGTCATCACCTTCTTCTTCAACCTCTGTCTCATCACTATTAGTCTCCGTCTCGGGAAACTGCCCAAACTTTACTCCGGGCTCATCACCTTTTATACTTGTACACACTCCTTCCAGAAGGATCAAGAATAGCCTTCAAAGCAGATTGTCGAACCACCTTCACACGAAATGGTTCAAATTCTTCAATAGTATTTCCCTCATCATCAACTTCATCCATGTGAACAGGCTTGGGTGTGTCAGGAAGCAAGTAATCCAATATCAATTAAACGAATCTTGGATACATAATGCGTTTATTCTTGGCAAGCACATTCAGTTGCATGTACTTGAAAAATAGCCTTTAGTAGTTGTACTTCCTTTTACGTGTTAAGCATAACATCACCCCGACCCAATCTGCATTAAGTTTGTCAAAGCCACCCTTTTGAGACGACAAGCAGTTAGCAACTATGTGAAATAGAAGCTTCATGGGAAGACGCTTCTTATCACACGTGCTCCACTTTACATCATACGCGATTTCCTCCAAGTACTCAGCGATGTCTTCCTTGGAGAATGTGGTAAATGGATCAATGGCATTATCTTTAATCTGCAAGGCTTGTCGTATTACTTCCTCATTAACTACCACATCAAGTCCATCTATCTTAGAGGTGATCTTAGAACCATTCTTCTTTGTCTTTGCCTTTGTCCAAAACTGCGCATCCCATGAATTGTGAAATTCAGGATCAGCAGTGATAGCATAGGTTAGTGGACAATCCCGTAAGCCCTTTATCATAGATATAATCACTTTATACTTTCTCTTCTTTGGGATTTCCAAAGGACAAGAGTTTTTATGGCCATGTATGACACAAAAGGAACATTAGTGATGATAATTGAGTATTAGAGTACAAACTATATACAAAAAAATAAAAACAGATTTGAACTTGAAATATAGAAATTGTCCAAGTGTGGAGTATTCGATTCGAATGACAAAGTGATTAACTGAAAAGTTTCAAGTGTCAAGCAATCGAATCGAATGAGTATAAAATATTGTGAAGGCATAAGTAATCGAATCGAATCAGGTTATTAATGAAGAAGTTGAACCTTTAAGAAAATTAACAACTATAAACTAATCTAATGTTGAATTTGATCTAATCTAGTTGTAACTTAATCTAATCGAATGAGCATTCGATTAGATTAGATTAGATTAGATTCAAACTAAATCAGTTTAATTTTTACAAGTCCTGTATGATCTAATCGAATGCAATTTGTAAGCTAATCGAATGATCTATTCGAATCGAATGTTCATTCGATTATATTAGATATTTCATTCTATTCGATTACAACTCTTATTCAATTAGTTTGTCCTTTATAGATTTCTGATTCTTTAATCGAATAGAGATTCGATTACTCATGACTTAGAATCTTTCTAAGTTTTTCTTTTCTAATCAAATAGAAATTTCGATTACTTGGTACTTGACAGATTATATATTCATTATTGGTCTAATCGAATGGGCATTCGAACACATTGTTCTTGACATATTTTTCAGAGTTAATGTTCTAATCGAATCAGCATTCGATTACTCATTCCTTGAATATTTTCCCAACATAACAACTCTAATCGAATGAGCATTCGATTACTCAGTCCTTAACTAATATGATTCTCATTTCTTTCCAATCGAATTCCAATTCGATCATACGTCCTTTTTCACCAGTTTTTACAACCATTCACTTGCTAATTGAATGTCCATTCGATTACAACTGCCATTCCAATCGAATACAATAACCAAACTAACAAGATATCCATACATCGACCCTTTTAACACATTTTTGGGTTCATGCCCATCACATATGAAGATTTGGGCAGTCATAACCCATATTCAAATCTTTTCCTTGGTTTATTGGTCCAAGAACAATCCTAAAAACCTTGAAATATGAAAACTATACCAAACATGATAAAAACTCAATTAAATCAAAACACACACACTCCTAAAGATATCGATAATAAGACTATAACTCCAGAAATGAAAGAAAACAACATAAAAAGACACAATCGATCATGAACAGTTCCGTCAAGAACTGTTCTTGAGCCCAGAAACAAGTGCAAGAATCAAAACACGGAAAATATTATACCACGGGAAACAGATCCATGTTTGATGAAGATTTAAGTGTGATTATGAAAGCAGATTTGAGCTTGATTGAAGATCTATATAAGATCTTTGAATGCGTTGGAAGGTGGCAGTGTTTGAGAGAAAAAGTAAGAGAGAGAAAGAGTGTTGAATCAGATTGTGAGTTTGAAATGAAAGATATTTTGGTTTGACCTATTTATAGGGTCAGCCTATCTCGCGATAGGGTCAAAAGATCTCGAGTTATAAACGATTTTACACTCTCAACCCCGAACTCTGAAAATATTTACAAATTTACACACGCAAAATATTTACCCACCGAATCCAAACACTTTAAATATATACAAGATGTATTTTTTTTCGGGTCAACATTTAACAAACATCGCATAGAGGACCTTGTTGTAGAACATTAACCCCTTTAACTAGACACTTAAAAAGTAAGATTAAAAAGAAAAGAACAAAAAACTTTTAGAAAATTTAAAAATAAAAAGTAAAGATAAAAATAAAATTAAAAATAATATAAGTTAAAATAATTTAATATGTAAATAAAAACAAAAGAAAAACTTAAAAAAATTGAAGTAAAGATAAAATTAATATTATATTAATTACATTAATTTTAAAGTTAATTTACATAGTTTAAGTAGCACTGTTTTTTGTCAGAAAGATCGCGACATGGAATCACATTATCTATAACGTCAAAGATCGCACTTCTATTTGGATAATATTATGCCAAGAACCCAAGGTCAATTGTAGATATATTTGTCCACTTTAAACTTAACAAGTATTTTGTTGCCAATGTGATACGTTAAGGTATGAATTAAGCACAGTACTTGTGTGGTCCCTTGTTAATCCGACATGTTACAAACTCAATCATACCTCGGGCATAGTTTGTCTTCATAAGTATCACCCCGAATTGACTCCGATCCCCTAGTGATTGATCAAAACATTTTTGAGCTTATTTAAATATTTTTGCAAATTTTCTTTCAAACAATTCTTAAAGTTTGAACAATGGACTTACTTGTCATACAGACTAAAGACTTCATATACGTTTAGGACTTACTTGTTAACCTCATGTTACGTGGTTCTATATACCCCTTTTTGTTTGATATTTTATCAACAATTTTTGTTGTTGATTTTAAATACTTTTTGAGCATTTTGCAGTTTTTCTTCTTTAATAATTTTTTATTTTCAATATTTGAATCTAAAGCAAGAATAATTTTGTGATGACCAATCACTAAGGACTCGTGTACGACTAACTAATAACATTTTCGCCTTCATCGATATGACTTATTTTGGAGTCAGCAACCGCTTCATTAGAGTGTAACCACTAGCATGGACGAGAATTTAGGTTTATATCACTATAACACTTACTCATTTGTCAAATTTATCTACACATCAAGAAATGATCTTGGCTTTTGATCTACTATTTTCATGTGCTAAGATCATTAAAGACAATTTCTTATCATTTTCAAAAGGTCAGGCCAATTTCTCAAAATTTTAGAATTTTTTAATTATCCGAATCCCTCTAAACAGAAGCTCCCTCTAAACGAGAGAATATCTTTTTGAAGCTTTTTCTAGTGTTTTCTTAATAAAATATAGTAAAATATAGAATATTTTTGGTAAGTCAAGTGACTCATTTTTAGTTTTCTTAAAGAAAACTGAACATTTTTTTAGTGAGTTAAACTTAACTCATTTCCTCTCTCTAAAATTGTGACATATTGAAAAATATTTACAATTTTCTATACAAAAATATAAAAGTAAAATTAAAGTAAAATAAGTTAAAAAAATAGAATAAAAATAAAATAAAGTAAAATAAAATAAACTTAACTCATAGAATAAAAATAAAAAAAAACGTAAAATAAAATAAAAATTAAATTAAAACAAAAATTAAATAAAATAAAATAACTTAATTTTGCCCAAACGAGATCATGTCCAATGACTCAACAAGATACAAAAATCGAGCACGCACAAAGGCTTTTGTAAACAGGTCCGCAAATTTGTAATTCGTGTCCACCCGTTCAATATTGACAAGTTTCCTTTCATAACAATCACGAATGAAATGCATTCAGATGTCAATGTGTTTTGTCTTTGAGTACCGAGTTTTTGACAATACAAACTGCTGCCTCATTATCACACTTAATGGGGGTGTTAAAGAAATTCAAACCGTAATGCAACAGTTGATGTTGGATCCATATCACTTGAGAACAGCAAGCAGAGACGGCAATGTATTCTGCTTCAAAAGTGGAGATGGACATGGTGACTTGTTTCTTGCATTGCAAGAAGATTAGCCTATCACCCAGGAACTGACATCGACCCGATGCTGACTTTCGATCAACATTGCATCCCCCATAATCACTGTCAGTGTAAGCATGCAGCACCATAGGGGAGTCTTTAGGATACCAAAGACCTAAGCAAGGCTTTCCCTCAAGGTATCGAAAAATACGCTTTACAACAGTTAAGTAGGATTCTTTTGGATTACATTGATATTTGGCACACTGACAGATAGGTAACATGATGTCTGGCCTACTGGCAGTGAGATACATCAGGGAGCCGATCATGGATCTGTAAAGATGTTGATCAACTAGAGTTCCTTATGGATCTGGAGCAAGCACAGGTATGGTAGCAATCAGATTGAGAAAAGGAGAGGAGTCTTTGAACCCAAACTTCTGGACAATGTCTCTAACATATTTTTCTTGATGAATTAAAATTTCGTCATCCTTTTGTTCAACTTGAAGGCCCAAAAAGAAAGTCATCTCTCTTAATGAGCGCTTCTTAAACCGACTTTGCATGACCTCGGCAAACTCTCTACACAGTTTATCAGATGTAGATCCAAAGATAATGTCATCAACATACACTTGGACCAAGATCGGATCACCCTTAACCTTCTTGATAAAGAGCGTTTGATCGATAAATTCCTCTTCTATAGCCATTTTGAGCAAGTGTTCAGCTAAGGTAGCATACCAAGCACGAGGTGCCTAGTGAAGGCCATAAAGAGCTTTATCAAGACAGTAAACATAGTTTGGGCGCTCAGGATCCTCAAAACCTGGTGGTTGCTTCACGTAGGTCTCCTCATTTACCTTTCCATACAATAAAGCAGTCTTCACATCCATTTGATACACTTTAAAATTCACGTACGAGGCACAGACCAAGTAGAGACGGATTGCCTCGAGCCTAGCCACAGGTTCATAAGTTTCATCATAATTAAGACCTTCACGTTGAGAGAAACCTTGCACCACCAGTCTTGCTTTATTTCTTGTAATTACCCCATTATCATCTTTCTTGTTTCTGAAAACCCATCTCGCCCAATTGGTCTCCTGTTCTCTAGCATCTTGACCATTCTCCAAACATGAAGCTTCTTGAATTGTTATAGCTAATCTTTCATAGCTTCAACCCACGAGTTCTCCTTTAAGGCCATTCTGTAGTCCTTCGGCCAACCTGTGAAATAAAACATGCAAAAAGACATATGTTAATAGTACCAGATTTACTCCTTGTTTGGATGCCAGCAGATGGAGATACTATGATATTCTCTGTGGGATAACGTACGATTGATGGGTAACTAAGGAATGTCATTAACAATGGTGATAGGTTCTGCTTGAAGATTGACAGTCAAAGTCTCAATGGGATAAAAAATGCGTGGAGCATTTTCAAGAACATCAGTGATTGATTGGATATAGTCAGGTTGATCAACTCTATTCTCTTGTGCAATTTTTCTTCCCAGAGACTTTCACCATAAGGAACAGCAATTGCATCGATAGGAGTTGATGCAGTATTGTCAGATTCACCAGCAGCATGATCTTCAGTGGCAGGAGTAGCTTGAACAATATCTTATTGAGAGGGAGGTATGGAAACAGATTCTACCACGCTTGAAGCTTCTTGATTGTCTACCACGGGTTCAGCCTGGTGACGTTCCACATTATCTACTAACTGAAAGGAGTCATCCGAATTCGTATCATATACATATTCAACCATCTCAATTGAATCAACAGTTTGAGGAGCAGGATTGTCAACAACTTGATTATTTTTTGGCAGGGGATTGGTGGTGGTACAACTGGTGGTACTATTCTGTTTGAAGGATCAGCAGGTAGTCTCACTTTAGATAAACTGTTGATGATAGATTGCATCAACAGAGGCTAGGGTAAAGAAGATGGGACTTGAGTAGTTGTCGGTGGTGGAGTATACATGCCACGAAATTGTTTGAACAAGTAATCATAATCAAACAACCAATCTAGACTCGTGCGAGCATCGGTAGTATTATGCCTTTTCCAGTCAACATTAAATGATTCCACGATCAGCTTGGTCTTCTTATTGTAGACACTATAAGCGGTTTTGTTGGCAGCATAACCAACAAAGTAACACTCATCTGCCTTTTCAGCAAATTTTGGATCAGGCTTAGCACCAGTATGAAGTAAGGTGCAGGGACATCCAAATGTTTAAAAGTAGTTGACTAGCATCTTTGTCTTGTAGTAGACCTCATACGGAGTCTTCTTCAGGCGCTTGTTGATGATCACACGATTCTGAATCAAACAAGCAGCGTTGATTGCTTCACCCCAGAAAAACAAAGGAATCTTGGAGTCCGAAAACATTGTTTTTGCAACTTCAATCAGAGTTCGATTTCGACGTTCGGCTAAACCATTTCGTTACGCAGTGTAGGGTGCACTGAAGTGGCATTCAGTTTCATTTGAACTGCAGAAGTTATTTACAGTTCTGTTGCAAAACTAGGTTCCGTTATCGCTTCTTATACATTTTACCTTCATATCCGTCTGCCTCCCCACAAAAGTAATGAACTTGATCAGAAATTGGGCGGTTTCATCCTTGTGTCCTAAAAGGAATGTCCAGCTGAAACGAGAAAAGTCATCAGTAATCACAAGACAATGGGCTTTTCGGCCGATTGCCAATGGATGGATAGGACCAAACAAATCCATATGTAACAGCTGAAGAATGGAATCTATGTAATTAATCGTCTTGGGCCCGTGAGGAAGCTTGTGTTGCTTGCATTTTGAACACGAAATACATTTTTCAACGCAAGAAAATGATTTAATAGGAATCCCTTCACATACTCACCTTTGACCAATTTGTTGTTTTTGAAATTTACGTGGCCAAGATGTTTAGGCCATAGCGATGAGTCATTCTCCGAGGCCTTAGATATTAAACATGAAGCGGTCCTACGTGAGTAAGAGCTATTCATATCCAATGTATAAGCATCATTATGTCTTGGAGTATGCATTAATATCCATTCTTCTGGGACTTTGAAACCTAGTTTGAGAATTAAGCATTCATTCTTAGTGAATAATGTGGAGTACTGTCGATCACAGATTTGTTAGACACTCAACAGATTGTGGTTTAGTTGTTCCACCAAATTGACGCCATTAAACGTCAGGATCCCATTCGAAACTCTTCCACACTTTGTTAAATTGCCACCCACGTCTCCGGCGAAAGAAACGTGTCCACCATAGAACGGTTTAACGTCGAACACTAAGGACTCGTCTCCCATCATGTGTCGAGTACAACCACTGTCTAGGTACCAGATACTGTTGATAGACCTTCTTGACTGACCCTACACACATTTGCAAACTAATTAGACATGGGTTCATGAGACTTAGATGTCTCGGGAAGGTTTACCACACAGTCATCATCTTTTATTTTCGTGTCATCAATTATGAAGTTTTGGAACGGGTCAAAATCGAAAGAACAGTCCTTAGGAATCCATTCACCTGCAGGTATCCTGGTCTTGGAAGATTTTCTTGACTATCTTCTTCTTGGTTTTAAAAAAATCCTTAGATTTTTCAAACTTTGGATTCCTTTTCTGATTTCTTTTTAATGAATTCTTAGACTTTTCAGTCATAGAATTCTTTTTTGGTTATCCAGAAAGGAGGTTTACTATTCTTTTTATTTCTGGATCTCGCATCAATTTCACTGGCAGAACTATCAGATCGATCATTTCTTGATCTTGAGCTTGGAATAGCTCTCGAACGGAATTGATTAAACTGACTGTTCATTTCGTGTTGCCTTCTATGCCAGTTCTTGCAATGTCTTGCAAGGTGAGATGGGTTACCACACACATAACAAAGTCTCTTTCTGTTATTTCTAAAGAACTCTTCAGAACTATGATACACTAGAGGTGGTGAATAAGGTGATGCTTGGAAAGGAGCAAGCAAATTATATGGTCTATAACCACGGTCATCAAAAACATTTGAATAGAATGAATTTACATAATCTTGTTGATGACTCCCATAGTAGCTGTTATCAAATTGAATGTATAGTTGAGGATGATAAGTTTGATTAGTTGATTGATAAAAATTGTTTCTATGTGGTAGAATATATTAACATGAGGTACTTGGTTTCTCATTTCAAAAAAATTTTCTTTAATGTTACCTCCCTCTACTTTACCATCACTTGATGAACAACTAGGCATGTTTGTCTCAACAAACACCTTTTCTTGCACATTTCTGTTGTAAGCAATCTCATCAAAAATACTTTCACAATCACTATCAGAAGTGGAAACATCATTTTCATTCACATCATTAAGAGTAGTGCCAACATCAACACTCTCACATAGTACATGATTGTTCAAAATATTTTTCAAATTCTTATTATTAAAGACCGGGTTAGCAACAGATGATTTTAGATTCACACTTGAATCAAAAAGTGAATTTAAAAACATTTTATCTCCAAAACCCTTGTTCTTTTCCACACACCCACTTTCTTCTACACGACGTGCTGAACAAGATGAACCACAATTAGGATTAACTGATGGAACAATTAGATCAACTGCTTTGGGGACAACAGGAGTAAATGTATTTGGTTTTGGCACATGTCCAATACTATAGAACGTCTCATCCTCAAGTGGGGGGTTGAAACTAAAATGGGTTAGGCCAGTATAATTCTCATTAAACGGTGGTGGAACAGCAGTATTATCATAGCCTATTCTCGTTTTCTGTCTCACCCCAATCTGTGCCCCAATTATTCCATTAAGCTTATCAGAAGCTAACTCAAATTTTTCAACAGCTATTTTCTTTTGAGCTAAATCTAGCTCTAATTTGACAATTTTAGCATTTAACTCAATCACACATTTTTCATGATGTTCAGCTAGTTTTTCAGCTTGGAAAAGTTTTTCATTTAAATTAGCTATATCATTATTATGAGTTTTAATCCTAGAGGCGTAGATCTTTTCAGCATTCTTAAGTTCATTGTTCTGACATTTAATGCCAAATATTTGATCTAAAATGGCAACATTATGGGTTCTATAGTGCAACTTTATCAATACAAGCTTGTGAGCAAAGTTTGTGTACCTCGGGAATGACAAAAGTAGGTGCCGATGATTCAACAACAATGCTTGATGAGGTGCTTTCTTGATCAGTGAAGGCCATTCCAGCAAAGGTTAGATGATTCTTCAACTCCTCAAATTAGTCATCCTCCCAATCTGGTTGAGTTGATTCAGTAGTTCTTGTGATCATGCCCTTTGAGCTCGACTTGAAGTTTCCCTTGGATCCAATTCCTTGACCAATTCTTGGGACTCTTGACTTCGAGGAGTAGTTTGGAATGTGATTCTTGTCATGTCTTTTAGCACCCTCATTATCAGACATCTCGGTGATCTTGATGTCATTCACAGCCATTGGTGGATTTGTGCATTCTCTTTCGAAGTGACCGGTTTCATTACAATTGTAGCAACGCAACTTATCCTTTTCAAACCCAATATTCTTCCCATCAGCATCTTTGGAGCTGCTCTTCCCATACTTTTTCATTAAGTTTGAAGCTCGGTGAACAGCCATGGCCATCTAGTACTTGATGTCCATTTTCTTGAGATCTTTCTTGTTGATCTCGGGAAGATCTCCTTGTTCAAAAGAAGGAGGAAGCAACTTTCCTTGTAATAACTCCTCATGGCTTGACATAAAGGCATGAAACAGTGCCACATTGGAGTCATCAGGAGAAATAGTTTGAGGAGCAGAATGAGCTTGATTGCTTGAAGGTTTCTTGATCCCATGAGCCCTCAGGGCTTGTGCAATGTCCTTGTCAACTGCATCTTGAAATGAACTTGAGCTTAATAATGCTTGGGTTGCAGTAGTGGTTTTGAAAGTAGAGTTAACAGTTTGAACAACAGGGTGTGTTTGACTCAGAAATGCAGTGCTTATACCTGATCCAGTAGACATTCCAACTTGATTAAGAGACTAATATGATTTCCCATCCTCAACTTCTCATCCATCTCAAATTACTTGATAATGGAATTCAAATCAAGAAGTGGGGGGGGGGGTAATTAGAAGGTTAGTGGTTCTCTTGATTGTGATGACGCTACTGTTCCAAGCATAAGGAAGGGAGTTGAGAAACTTGTCATTGATTTCAACTTGATCATATTCAATACCAACACTGTTGATCTTAGTAATCAAGGTTTCAAATCTTTGAATGAGACTGGTAATTGATTCTCCTCGAATATAATTGAACATGTTGAATTCTCCTTTCAACATTCCCTACTTGCTCTTTCTCATTTCAATGTTTTCTTCAAACTTGTTTACCAAGGCATCCCAAAGACCTTTAGCCGTGGTGTGATCCCTCAAGGTTAGGGCAATTTCACGTGAGAGGCAAAGGCATTTTGATCATCACTAAAGGCCTTTTGATCATCACTAAAACACTTTCTATCATTATCATCATAGCTAGTAGCAGGCTTAGGAATTTCACCATCAGCAGTTGTAACTGTGGGATTATATAGACCTTGGTCAAGGGGTGTAAGAAGATTATAATAAAGTATTCTAATGTAGTTCTTAAATCGCCACTTGAATTCCTCGAAATCATTATCCCAATTCATCAACTTTGGAGACTTGTTGGTAGTTCCAGCTTCGTTCTCAAAAATCATGTAACCTCTTACAGCACCATCCTTCTTAACTTCTTCCATTGGATTGGACAGTGCTCAAACAACCTCAAGATCAACCACAAACACAACTTGATTCTGTAGAAAAACACTAGTACAAAGTATTCGAATGGGGAGTATTCGAATACAAGGTAATCAAATGAAATGTAATCGAATACAAAGTAATCGAATAAATAAGCAGCTTTTGCGAAAATGTGTAAGTGTAAAGTAATTGAATGGCCAAATAATCTAATCGAATGTATGAGTCTAATCGAATTAGATTATAATCTAATAGAATGGTCTAATCTAGTTGAATGAGGTGATTCGATTAGAATTTGATTCGATTATAATGTAATCTGAATTTGATTCGATTACAAAGAAATTCGATTAGAACACTTTTGGAATTCGATTTGATTAGGCTGTCTGATTCGATTAGTCTTGAATTCGGTTAGATTGCAACCATGATTCGAATCGAATGGATTATTCGATTCGAATGGACACTCGATTCGATTACAACTGTACTTAGGGAAAGTACAGTATATACTTTCCTGCCACCTTTTTTCAAGATTTCATTTCCTATGTAAGTCAGTTCAATCAACTTTGACCCTTTATGGATCTTCACAAACACCAATATCTTAACACTTTCAAACGCCACTTTTTGAAGATTTTTAACCTCTTTAACATAAATTTCTTGTACTTTTAACACACAAAATTCAACACAAGGCTTAAACACTTGAAAATTATGAACTTTTTGAACAATTTTGTAGCTTAGACCCGTAACCCACAAGAACTCTTGGAAATCCGTCTTCAACACAAACAAGACCAAAATCCAAGTTTGTGACCCAAGATCTACAACTAGTAGAGCCGGAAACTCTGGTACCATTTATAGGTCCCTTGACCGGATCTAACAACACAACAACTATTACTAGTTATCATGGATCAACCTCTACACTAGCTAGCGGAAATCACTAGTGAGGATCGAGATCTCGGATCTTGTTTGGTGTTGATTATTTCCGTGAGAAAGAGAGAGAAGAGAGAGTTTCAGAGGTATGGAGATAAGGTTTTTGCAAAAAGGTTGTGTATGAGTTACACACACTATATATAGTGTGTGTGCTCAAACATTATCGATTCATTATAATCGGCCCAATGGGCTCAAACACAAATGGCATTGGGCTCAAACATACATAAACAAATCTACCAAGCTAACAAATACACAAACGATACAAATACGTAAAACTATAAACAAAATGGGCCTTACAAAATGATCCCCCCCCAACACATCATCTAAATTAGGTCTGCTTATCTTTGAAATATTTTACATTGTAGTTGATACTGGTGCAACTATTTATACACACAAGATGATAATAAATGCACAATCACGTCATTTTTTTCTAGCTCCAAATAAAAAACCATGTTAGTTTCATCATGAGATTTGATTATATCGGCTACGTACCATGCACTTTTTATCCACTTCCAAATTAAACAAGTGAGGGACTCTTAGAGGTTCTGGTTGTATATATTAAAGAGTATATTTAGAGTCTTTATGCATTAACAGTTACGTAAGGGTCAAGTATCTAATATGTCAAAGTCTTGAAACGTTAGTCAAGTCTTGAAATGTTGATTATATATACATATCGTATGGGTATTGGGGCTAGATGAATACGATGTTTCGCATAAACATTGTGTCGAGTCATATGGTATACCGATTCAATAATATCACAAACAAGTATATAAATTGTTCTTAGTTCTCGTCTATCATATTGTGTGTGTGTGTGTGTGATTCTTGATTAATAACAGTGGCATCAGAGCCAGGTTACGAATCTAGGAAGGAGAAGATGATCAAATTGAAGTGGCGATCAGTAACAATATGAAAATCACCGTTTTGTTCAAGAATCTTTAACAATTCCAACAGTGGAAATTTAATCAACCCACTGTACTTGTTTCTCGCTAACTTGCTAACCAAATTTTATATGCTCTTAATTATAGACAAATTAATCATGTTTTTATGCACTAACCTGCCTTGACCAAAGTTTGGTTAGAGTCCTCCCAAGTCCTCAAAAGGTTACTTCTTATTAACTTATCAATAACCTGCATAAAGGTTTTTGAATGTGATAAGTAATAGTTTGGTAATGTACTAAGTGTAGCTTTGATTAGAGTTAAGTTTGCTTCAAACTTGTCAATTTCCGTGTTTTCATAAGTTCATAAGAGCCCCATCGATCGAATCCCTAAATAATTGATTGGCAATGCACCCTCTTGGACATGTAGCAATTGAGCCATGTTTGCACTAGTTATCGGGTCAGTAAAACACCAAATTAATATTTTGCTCTTGCTATAGTTTGTTTTAGGATCCGACGCCAAATAAAAGCAACGGAGAATTCTATAAATATTCTTGTAATTAGAGAAGGACCACTCATCCATGAATAAGACATATCATTCATTTATAATAGATGAGATAAAAGATGTCCTTGATTAGGTAATTGTAAACCAGGGGAATTCTCATGTTACACACCCTACGTATGACGACGTGTAACGCTCCCATGCTGATAATAAATAGAAAAAGGTGATAACGGGTCTTCTTGTCGCAACCCCCTTCTGCACTAGAAAGTAGAAACTTATTTGAGGGCCCCATTGATAATAACATATCTTTGCGGAAGACAAGAAACCTCAAACCCACTTGATCCAAATAGGGAGGGACCCCATTTGTTTTGAAAACAAGAATTGCCAACTTAAGGTTTCGAAATCCTTTTAAAAGTCTATTTTAAAAGTCAATGCATGTGTCTTTTCTTTTCTCAACCTAGAGATAACTTCATTAATTATATAGGGGTCGTCATATATCGGCAATATATTAGAGGCTGTTTAAACATCACTTACAACTGACATGATGACCAGTTTGATTCTATTTGCAAGAACCTTCACCATTACCTTATAAATTAATGCAGTTGATATAATTTATGGGCCTATAATCAGGTAGGGGGAATAGATGATATCTAATTTAGCTACTAAATTAACAAAGGATTAATTGCAACAAAAAAAAATAATATTAACCGTGAAATAAAAAGACTGTAAGATATATTGAAGAAACACTAATCGGTCCCAGGCAGATTACGGATAATCTGGGGGCTAAATAGATGTTTCCAACGAGGGGTTAGATCCGGCAAAGATGGTTCTTCTGATAACCTGCAAAACAGACAACCGTGAGCTCGTCACTGAAAAGGGGGGGGTACCTCCTTGTGACCACCCTCCGGCGTGAGAATCAGACTAGATTGCTCTTGAATATAAGTGTATATTAAGAGAATGACTATAGCAGATATCAGGTAATATATCAAGATATGAGATATGAGATAAGATGAGATGATACCATTCCAAGGTGTTGGAGTATTTATAGCCGAAGGTAGGTTTCCAAGCAGGTACAGCCGGCTGAATAGTGTTCCTGTTCTGCCAACTGTGGGCTACGCACATGCCATGCTGGTGGTTGGTGGATAGGCAGCGGCTGATAGTGACCAGGCCGGCTGTGTACTATTCCTGTTCCACCAACTGCAGGCCATGCACGTCCTCCGACAGGTTTGTGAGTAGGCAGCGGCTAATAGTGACATACAGTACAAGAGCGTGCTGCTCGTCATACTGTTGTCAGTGAGCTGTCGTATCCTTGGTCAGATCTTTTGTCCATACCTCGTCAGGTATAGTACAAAAGATCCTCCAGTATCGTACGGACTGGCTCATTTGGGCGGGAGTTCTCTCGGCTTTGTGCGGGAGTGTTCCCGGCTTGCTCACTCCTTCAGGTGACATTACTGAATTATTTAAAAGTTAAGTGCCTTGTGCGTGTAGCTTTGCTGCGCAGGTAGCCTTCCCTGATGGCTTGTATCCGCAACTGCGGGAACAGGCGGAGTACTTCACCATTGGGAGGCTTTTCCTGCGGGAACAGCTTGCGTACTGCGCGTAAGGACGTCACGTCTCTGAGCATGGTGGGTCCTGCGGGCCCAGTTGGTTTCTACGCAGACGTCCCTCTTCAAGGGGTTGCGAGTTTAGCCTTTGCGCAGACGTCCCTGTTGAAGGTAAGTCTTGCGGGTTCAACTGCGCAGACGTCCCTCTTTGAGGTGAGTCTTGCGGGTCCAACTGGGCTCTGCTGGGACCTACCTATTCAAGTCCCCCCAGTCCAATGTTCTTCTCATGAATTGTTAATAAGTGAGGTGAACTTTTGGACTTAAGCAAAGGGTTTTGAAAAGGGTTTAGTTTTAAGGTTTTCCATGGGGATTCTTCCCGCGGAAGTCCTAATGTCACGTGCAGAAATTCCCGACTTTCCTGCTTGATCTTTGGGTATGATGCGGGTAGGTCTGTAACCTCCTCGCAAGTCAGGAGCGTTGAGTTCCACTTGTGTAGATTCTCCATGAGGTTTTGGTAGTTTTGAACATAGTGATCAATTATGTTTAAACAACCAATTCCATCTTAGAGCTTCAAACAATCTAGTTCTCGACGTTCCCGCTATGCGGGGATGTTATTCCCGTTTCCGCAAGCACGGCCCAGAAGATCCTTCTTGGTTTCAATTCCCTGCGGAGTGCTAGGTATGCGAAGGGTTTCGCCTTGACACTGTACCCGCACTCGTCTTATAGTTACTTTACTTCTAAGGTATTCCTGGCTTCAATTCCCTGCGGGTGCTAAGTATGTGAAGGGTTTTGCCTTGACACTGTACTCGCACCCGTCTTATGGTTACTTGGTTGCCGAGGTATTCTTGGCTTCAATTCCCTGCAGGTGCTAAGTATATGAAAGGTTTTGCCTTAACACTGTACTCGCACCTGTCTTATAGTTACTTGGTTGCCAAGGTAAGGGGTATATTCCCGCTTACTTTTGAATTTTTTTGAATCTTTTGAAATTCGAAGAGTTGGTGAAAGGATAAGAACAGTCCAAACTGTTGAAGGGACGGTTGAGTAATCCGATGGTTTCTTCTGACAGTTTCAGGACGTGCAGGAAGTTATGGCGACGTTACAGTACATGGTCATTCCAGACGCTTTTTCAGGCGCGTGGGCGCGATTTTTTGGGCGTGGGTGCGGATTTTACGGCGCGCGCGTCCCGTCAACAGCTGTTGCCAGCTTGCTTTTTCCACTTGTCATAGTTTCATTGCACCAGCTCTTTTCTCTCTCCTCCGCATTAAATTCATCGCATTCATTGCGATGAGTATATAAAGGGGGAGAGGGTCCTTTGTAATCTACACTTTCACTTCTATCTTCTCCTTCTAAGCGATTTCCGGCGAACATTCTTTCTGAAATCGTTGCCTTTCATCCTTCCAGAATGTCTTCTTCCCATGATGTTGAGGCTACTGCCGAGGAGTCCGACGTGTTCGTCGAGAATCCGTCGTCCACTTCCGATAAGGATGACAAGAGTACTGCTGGCGAGTGCCAGTGTGCTCTTCCGGCCGACCTCTATCAGTACGTCGTCCGGAAGTTCATGCTCGAGCCGTTCGAGCCTGAGTTTCCGGAGCCACACCAGACGGTGTACGATGCCCCCAAGGGCAAGATAGGGGTGTACGCTGCATTCTTCGTTTATGGGAATCTCAGGTTCCCATTGACGAAGTTTGTATACCGTGTCTTGGAGAGGCACGGTGTGCATCTGACGGAGGTACACCCGATGGCGATCGCCAAGATCCGCCACTTTGAGTGGGTGTGCCTCATTCTGGGCGTGGAGCCCCACGTTGATCAGTTGATGACTTTCTACTCCTGGAGGTGCATCCAGGGGTGGTACACCTTGGTCAATCGGATCAAGGGTTTGAAGATCTGCGCTACCGAGCGCAGTCTTCGGTCGTGGAAGCGGGAGTTATTCTATATCTCCGCTCGCGTCGTCCCCCTTGCGATGACGTTTAAGAATGGGAGAGCACTCCCCGCCCTTCACGCCCTCAACCACCAGGAGGCGGAGTGGTTCGCCAAGATCTCCCGGATCCAGACTCCGGTGTACCGCTTTGCGGAGTCCAGGATGGTGATGCTCGGGATGAGCCGGGTGTGGAAGGAGGCGTCACAGATTCCCATCGTCCTCGAATACGGTTTGAACTCTGTCCCTTACGGTATGCTCTGTCTTCTTTGTTGATATAGGTTTTTCTTCTAACTGTTTCTTTTTTTATTTCAGAGGGGAATGACTTGCAGTCGCTCCTGCAGCCGCGGGAGAGTGATGGTCCCACTCGGATGGGTACTCGTGCTCTAGATGAGAACGAGTTGCCCATCCTTGAGTAGACGGCGGATCGGTTCGTGGAGGTCTACCCGCCAGGCCACGAGATCTTGAGCGCCAGGCGACCAGGTAAAGAACTTTTTGACCCTCGCCCTCTCAATGCTCAAACCTCTGCGGGAATTCCTCTAATCTTGTCATCTTCTGACGAGGAATCCGCAAATGGTCCTTTGTTGGTGCGGAAAATAAAGGCTACTGGCGCGAAGGGCAAGGCGAAGGTTGCCTCCACCGCCGATCCGGTTGTCCGGTCTGACTCGGAAACCTAGAGCGAGGAGGCGGCGGGGAACCCTGGTGGTAGTGAGACCATTGTTCCGGAGGTTGAGACGGCTGTCACCTCCGTGCAGCCCAGTGTGACGACAGTGAGCGGCGTGAAGAGGCCGGCTCCATCGGGTTCGTCCCCGCCTGTCAGAACCTTTAGGCTCAAGAAAACCCGTAAGTATAATCTTCCTTTACTTTAACTGCATAGCTTTCCACCATTATACTTATATCTTCTTTGTGCAGGCGTGGATGCTACCGCATTCCAGGGTGGAGCGGGGAGGAGCTCCTCCGGACCCATGACGGTAGGCTTGGTCAACCTACCTGAGGCGATGACCCAGGCGACTGCGCCTGCTTTAGTTGGTTCAGTTGCTCACCCAGTTGAGCCAACTGTTCCAACTGTGATGACATCTCCGCCGGCTGTCAGTGCCATATTCACTGATTCCTTCACTGAGCCGGCAGTGAGTGTTACTGTTGATTCTTCCACAGCCGCGGCCACGGTTGTGAGTTCACCTCTGGTGAGTTCACCTCCGTTGGTTTCTACCGCAGCGGCATCGACCGTGCCTCCCGCTCCGGCAACTACCTCGCCCCCGGCCGGTTCAGCAGGTAAGTTTGGGGCTTCAAGCCCGTTTGTGCCTCCTTCCCATCTGCCTGACCTCTTCGATGGATATCCGTTAGGTTCAGGTGATGGGTTCGGCGGCTACCGGCCTGTTGTCGACCCTACAGGTGCGTAGGGTTATTTTGGCCTTTTTATTATTTTATTTTATATATGTTTTTTATTTATCATCTTTTCCTAACTGCTTATTGCTTTTGCAGTGTCGGATTCCAATGAAGTGTATGTTCCACGATGGAACATCCGCCGAGGAACAACCCTTCGGACGCCTGTAGAATGCTTCGAATGGGCACGCCACGCCGCCCCCGCTGGTGCGCTGCCATGTCCAGCTACCAGGAGGGTAGGCTGTCGAATGAACTGCTGATTCTCCTTGCCCGGATGCAGCCGCGCGTCGAGTTACTTTGTCGTGAAAACGACAAGTTAAAGACGGCGCATAGCCTGGAAGTGGCTCAGGCGCGGGCCATCCGGGAGGAGAACAAGAGGCTAGCCGCAGTGGCTGCGGAAAATGTGACATTCATGGCAAAACGAGGTACACTATATTCATTACGTAACAAGTAAACGATAAATCGGTTAATTCGTAGTGTTTAAACGAGTAACCGACCGATACTAATTATGACCCGTATACATAATGAGGGGTCATATACGAGTTATATATATGTTATAGAGGCTAACATATTGATATTTAGGCCTTAGTACGTTTAAAACTCTTTAAACGAAAAAGGTTTCGTTTATCGATACGCTATAAGCTTAAACGCAATCGTTAATATCAAAACAAGCATTGTAGCATCCGTTAAGCCGAAAAAGATTTATAAAACACTTATATGACATGTTCTAAGCAATCCGTGAAAATATTTTGGAATTTTACAACGAGTCAGTACGTTTTTCTTATTTTACAAAAATAAGCTGAAAAACACTCGTTTTTACGCTATTTCTTACACCCGAATTAATTTTCTTGCGAAAAACCGGACCCGAACTAAATTTAAAGTGGGCTTTTCATGTTTGGGCTTGTATAATAAAATTAATGGGCCAAAACAGCCCATTATGGGCTCTTATTGAATCCCGATCGGAACAAGCCACCACACCACACTCCTTTTTATATAACTTATACCTTAAGTGTTTTTATCCATTCTAATTCATAACATTTGAAGTCCAAGCAGCTGCAAGGGTGATCTCCAGAAACTCTCAAAAACCTTAAGGTAAGGTCAAGTTTTAAGAAGATTTAACCAAGTTTGATTTATATAATTAACATATAAACATGTTTTAGTTAGTTTTAAACATGATTAACCATCCAAAAACCCTAAAAATCAAGTAAAATTATGTTTTGATGTTAAACATGTTTACAAACCAGGAACATATACTTTTTTGGTCAAAAACACGGATTAGAACATGAATACAACGTTTTTACGGTTAGAAAGTTCGGTTTGAACCCAAAACCGAAACCCTAATTATCAAGGCTGTTACATGGATGATTTATGCTTGGTTTGATGTTATATAATATGTAGATATACTGAGTTTGCAACCCGAGACCCGGAAAGTCGTTTAAGCTAGCAAAATCCATCGAAAACCGACAAGGTAAACCCGTAACACTCGTTTAGGGGCTGTTTAGTATTAGGTTGTGACGTGCTTGTTTTTAGCTTGTGAAAACTTGCAGGGACATCAGGGATCATATAAATGAGTCCCTGTTCAAATTTGGTAATTTTTCGATAAACGGAGAATATTTGGTGAATTTATTTCCTTTTATGAGCGTTTATTTGGGAAAAATAGCTAAACATGTTGAAAAATTCTGAAACTTGGTTTTGGAGTTTTATATGGGATGGTAAGATCACTGGTAAAGTTTGGGAATCATTGGAAATGCCTAAGTATGGTTTGTGCAATCATCGTTTAACCGAATTTTAACAGCCGAAAAACGCACAAAAAGGCATTTTGTCAAAAGAGTTAGGTTCTGGAAATTTTTCAGGGGCTATTTAAGAACATTAAGGCCATTGGTAAAAATTATTGGATTTTTCGGAGGTCGTTTGATACAAACGGGCCATTTATTACATGATTATAACCTATTAAATGAATTTTTATAAATAAATAATTAATCATAAAATTTCTGAAAATATTTTTATAAAATTCTCCATGTCTTAATGTATTTTTACAAAAATTTGCATAATTTATATATAAGTACATATTTAGTTATGATTAATCAAAGATTTAAATTATAATTGTTTTAACGAAACCGGCAGTTTTGTGTTTAACGGACTGACTGGTATGTCAAAATGTCAAAAGCGGTCAAATATCATATTTTTGAATGATATTGATAAAAACGAACTTGTTACGAAAATTCCGGACAAATCGGGTGGATTGGGCGCGTTTTGTATAATTAAAACCGTGTGAAAACGGAAACGAACCCTGCGATCAAACCAGACACCGAAACCTTAAAATTCTTTCATAGATCAAATTATTTTATCAATCAATATATTTACTTAAGTTTATGTGATCTTACCTAATCCCGAAACGTATAAACGATCAACTGAGCTAGGCTCGGAAAACGGTGAAACTGAGCCAAATCCAGTTTTAAACATTTCATAGTATACAATGTCACAATCTAAGACTATGGTCATGTTCTAGGCCTAACAGCTATACCCAGATTATCTATACAGCCCGACTTAGCTTGAACACTGTACTAGTATTAACGATACAATACCGTTTATAGGAATCAGGCTATAAACGAGGCATCTGACTTATTGATACGTAAATTCTGTGCGAACTACGATAAGGTGAGTTTCACGACCCCCACTTTCTAAACTGTTTTACGAACTTTTGGGGTGGAAAGCATGTTTATACACGTTATCGATCTGAAAACGATTCGGGACATAAAATATCTGAACAATTATATATGAAAAGTTCCTACAAACATAATGATTGACTACGTGCTGATGAAAGATGATTATTATCATTAATTGATATATTAAGTGGAGATAATACGAATTTGCAAAACATAATGAAATTACACGTAACAGCAGGTTTATACAAACATGTTATGTAATGTTGAACATAACTAATTTTGGAGACAACGTGGTCTGTAATGGCCATGGGGATAACGTGGCCTGTGATGATTAGGGGGCTATTGTGGGCGGAAGGGGGGCCACAATAGTAATAAACTAAAGTTGAGTATGGCTTACGAGCCAAGTTCTGCTGCAACTTATAAACTAAAGTTGAGTATGGCTTATGAGCCAAGTTCTGCTGCAACTTATAAACTAAAGTTGAGTATGGCTTACAAGCCAAGTTCTGCTGCAACTTATAAACAAAAGTTGAGTATGGCCTATGAGCCAAGTTCTGCTGCAACTTATTAAACAAACTAACTTGATTATGACATGAATGTTAAGAAAATAATGTGATTATGCGTATTGAGGACGGATGGGGAGCCACAGTAATTGGTGATACGTGATAAATACTATATGTGCATATGTGTCTATATACATGCTACGTGATTAGCCGTAGGAAATACTATGTGTAGAATATATTAATTATTTGCGTGTACACTATATAATGTTTGAGTTTACATGGAATCATTGTGGGTGGAAGGGGGACCACAGTGGTTGAGTTCATGTGGAACCGTTTTGGGAGGAAGGGGATCCACAGTGGTTGGTTAAACACGGAAATTGGAAACAGGTAGTACGAACAAACAATCACGATTTTACTGAAATTTCGAATTTATATTATAAACTTACATGTGTGCACATGCACACACAAGGATATGGCTGCATATATTTATACAAACGTAAAATGCATATTTTTACATACGCGCGTACATACAAACTATGACTGTGTGGTACGCAGAACTGATTTCGTTAAACTTATGAAACTCACCAACTATTCGTAGTTGACCTATTTTAACATGCTTTTCAGGTAATCAGATATGAGAAGTAATTTTCTGTGCGTTATGTGTCTGATTGGGGATTGCTGTTATGGGCATTTGAGTTAGAAGTAAAGTAATTGAAGAACCGGTTTGATTGTATCGCTTAGTTTGTAAAAGATGTTAGAATGATATAATATATTGTAAACTAGTTAGTAATGTTTCTTTATGAACAATGTATTTGATACCAGTTGTATCTGTTGCATTTCCGTTTTACGCTTCCGCAATACGCTTAACGGGGTGTGACAGAAGTTGGTATCAGAGCCATTGGTTATAAAGGATTAGGTTATCCCTTAGGATACCTATAATATAACCGTAGGCTCGATTATCACTGGGAAACTTATTAATGAGTAACCATAGATACTGATGGATGCCGGGATGAACTCGTAGGGCAAGTGAGTTATTATGGTCCGGAACGTAATAACAGACTTGCTTGTACGAGGGAATTCGGGGTGAAGTCGCGGAACATATTGATAGGTAAAAATGGCAACATACGTGTATAAAGGTGACGTGAAGTATATATGAAATGTGCATACGTGTTTATCTGAGATGAGATATAGGGATACGTGTGCGTACGGTACTACCGATGATATTGAATCTTATTGTAACGAATATTATATTCGGTTATAATTAATATTAATTTATATTATGATTAAAATTATATCGTATCAAAATTTATATTATACCTGTTCGTAACAAATAAAATATTTAACTTCGGTATTAATTAATAATATCCTTTACGATGATCTAAGCTACCGAAAAAAGTTTTCTTCTGATTAACGATTGCACCGAAAGATGTCGAGATCGGGTAGCCTTATGACAATTAAGGAACCGGTGTTTCCTGTAAACGAGAATACGAGAACGCTTAACCGACTTCAAACTAAATCTGGTGATATGACGAAACCACTAAGGAACCTAATATACAAGGTCCGGGAATGAATCACGAGAGGCGTGTTCTACAGTTAATGATTTCAAGAATATATATATATACACATATAATACCTCTCAGCCTGGGTCTAACCTTTATTTCATGTACTCGTTTCTTTGACACTAAACTAAACTATCTTCTGGTCATCCTTCGATTTCTGTTGTTTGAAAAACAAACACCATCCCGGGGGAAATACTTAGTGATGAATCCAACTTATTGAATTACAAATATAATAACTACTTTATTGATTCCCCAATTCTATAAACAGACCGTGACTACCAGTACATATAATATACTGATGATATTTCAAAAAGAAATATTAATAATAATAATAATTTCCTTTACAATTTACTAGTACAACTAACTCTGATGAACCTCCTTAACTAGCAAACTCTTTGAACCATCTACGAATAAGAACATCCAACCTCTCCTATATTTTTCCTATTCCAATTGGTTACTGTAGGAGAGAAACCTCATGCTCACGAAATGATGACGTGCCCCGACTGGAATGAAACCTAATTACCTCCAACCAGCAAACTACTACTTTTATTAAGTCCGACATGCCTACGAATACAGAATGACCTGACGAAAGAATATATGTTTTAATATTAGTTAACAACATTTAGAAGTCAGGTGAAATATACACGTGCATTCTCACTATAACATACTGATTAAACTCGTAGCGAGCAAATATCTACCTACGGGTGAGACCGAACAAAAACAGCTTCCCAATAATGGGATCATATCGGAACAATTGTCGTACAAGTTGTGAATTATTTATAATTGTTATAACGTGTGCTTTGATAGATAAGGATAGTACGGTATTGTCGTGTATAGTTTCTGATATTCCATACAAGCATATGGTGGTGTGCTATGTGAATATGGAGGACGATTTGGGCATTTTTAATACAAACATTAACCCCTATTGGGTTAAAATTTCTTGTCATGAGATGACAACTTTTAATATATATGCAAACTTTGGTGTTTGCTAGGCTAATTTTATATACTATCCTTAGTATTCAGACTCGAGAACAAACCTGTGTGATACATACGTGTTAATTGAAATACCTGATTACTTGTTATTGTGATTCCTTTTTGTGATCATTAGCGTATGTGAATTGTGTTAATCGTGAGATAACTGGTTTTTTATATTAGAATGGCCCCGAAGAAAGTAAACATGTTGTCTGAGGCGGATATAGCCGAGATGATCGCTCGACAACTACAAACAGTACTTCCGACAATAGCAGCACAATTCGCTGCTGGTATCCATACAACTATGAATACAAATCAAGTGCCGAACGCTAACGCGGCTGTAAATACTAATCCCTCGACAAATACTAATACAACCACAAATGCTCCCCCGAAAAATACTGATACTATCACAACTAATACTTCCCCGTTGAATACCAATATTACTTTCAATAATGATAATCTCCTACCAAACTTGAACAATAGTTGTAACAATCAAAATCCCCCGCAACACGGATATCAACTTAAGAACTTCATGCTATGTAAACCTATGGAATTTAGTGGTACTGAAGGACCAAATGGACTGGTAAAGTGGATCGAAAAGACTGAATCTATCATTAATATCACTAGCTGTCCACCAGCTTGTATTGTCAAATTTGCTACTTTTACGTTTGTAGACCACGCGCTAATGTGGTGGAATACTGTTGTGCAAATTCAAGGACAAGAGGCAACCAATCGTATGTCTTGGACAGAACTTAAAAATCTTATGATAACACGCTTTTGTCCGAGAAACGAAATTCAGAAATTAGAGCAAGAACTTTGGAATCTAGAAATGAAGGGTGCAGATCACTTGGAGTATACCCATCGCTTTAACGAACTGGCTCGTCTAGTCCCATGGTTAGTTACTCCAGAATCTAAACGTACTGAACGCTACATTTGGGGTTTAGCCCCCAAAGTCAGGAGTTTGGTTAATTCAACTGGCCCTGTAACTTTCGAAAATGCCGTGTTACAAGCCGGCATTGTAACTTCTGATTTGATTAGAAGTGGTTCATTAAGAATGCCCGGGGAATCATCTGGTACAAAACGAACCAATTATGGAGCGGGAATACAAGAAAGACAACGGAATAAATGCGCGCGCCTTGCAATACAAAATTACGCTATGATCAGTTCCGATGTGAAGCAAAATAAGTATAACGGGCTTTTGCCTAAATGTGGAAAATGTGGTTATCATCATGTTGGTGAATGTCGGACCAATGTGTGTCACAAATGTGGGAAGGTAGGACACTATGCCCGAAATTGTAGAACCGTTATGAATACTATAAATCCACCAACCCAACTCCAGGACTCACAACTACCCCAACTGCAACCAACACGACAACAACCAGTCTACCAAAACCAACCCATAATAAACCGTAATGCCTGTTATGAGTGTGGTAGTATGGAGCACATCAAGAAAGATTGCCCTAGATTGAACCCAATTGCGATGGAAAGACGAAGGCAAGGACCGACATCGACGTCCAACTTGACTAGGGGTCAAGTATTGTGAATAAACCGGATAGAACAAATGTAGTAACAGGTACGTTCTTAGTAATGCCTAATATACTTTAGTTTATTGATTATGGACACTGATAGACGTTTCGTTCCTACAAGTTATTACCTTGGAAAATATACTGTCTGGTAAAATAACAATTCTGTATACCATAGAAACCACCAAAAGTAAGACTATAAATACTAACCATATTACTCGAAAAACTACCCTCTTAACCTAAATAACTAGTTATTTCCTATCAATGCACTCCCGGTGAAGTGAGGAGTCATTGTGTAATAGTCAGTATGGACTAGTTAATTGAGTTCGAATGAAGGTTATATATAGAAATAAAACTGTTATACTATCTCTTCTGGATAAAGAAGTGATCCGGTACACGGAACAAAACCTAGTACCCCAATGACGAATCACGGATGAGGAAATCTACACTATCAGTAACCGAAACTTGAACTTTAAACTTTTATAGCAAACTGAGTGATGAACAAGGAAAAGCCAGGCCAGATGTGCGAATAAACTGAGTAATAGTATATTGATGCAAGCGAAATATATGAAAGAATCATAGGCACATATGTTGTAAAGTGTGCACTATTATAAGTTAACGGGGAATGCAAAAGATCCTCGGAGATGCTACAACCATTCGAGATACCCCATTGGAAGTGGGAAACAAACTACAATGGATCTCTTAACACATATTCCCAAAACATCCCGAGAAAGCAATACCAGCTAAATAATAGTTTCTTGACTAATCCACTCCGAATACTTTCTTCCGAATGGTAACAACTATCCAACTGAAAAAGCCTTAACAAAACCTTACTCTTGGTGAACTGGGTATGAAATTTTAGATCCCTAATTGGCCTAAGCTCAATATATAATCCTCTATAAAACAATCAAATCAAATAAACTATTCAAACATTAGATGAGAGTAAGACCGGTAATGTCAATCCTCGTACATTAACAATCATCATAACATTATGTAAACGCCTATATACTATATTATACGAGCAAGAATGTAACTCGCCATCTTATTGAAATTGAAAAATTGGCGACATCCAAAATACAAAATCCAATTCGATTTCGATAACCATAAATAAAGCTCGACACGTATGTATCACAAACCGACGGCCGCCTAAGGCTAACAAGAGGGCTATACTGAGAAATACGAGAAGTTATCAAATTTTGAAAGTTGTTAGTTGGGTTGAGGAAAACGATGAGTTGATTCTACAATACATGGAACTGTACAAAATTGCCTCGAACCGTAACGTATTAAGCAAAATTATCTCATTCCCATTATATATATATATATATATATATATATATATAGATATATATATATATATATCGAATCAAAATGAGTGCCTTACGGACATGGCGGAATTAGTACTATTTGAAAAATTTTATACAGCTAAACTCTATAAAGAGACTCATGAAAATACTGAGTAGGGAAAAATCAAACAGTTGTGATACAATAAAATCTTATTGAATAAAATCCAGTGGAATCCACAACGGGGAATCAAACGTGTTCGGAAACAGAAAAACGAATTCCAAAACAAATGATTATAAAATTTTTCCCCAAAAAGAGCATATTTGACATATTGAATTTCGGGGACGAAATTTCTTAACGGGGGGAGAATGTGACATTCATGGCAAAACGAGGTACACTATATTCATTACGTAACAAGTAAACGATAAATCGGTTAATTCGTAGTGTTTAAACGAGTAACCGACCGATACTAATTATGACCCATATACATAATGAGGGGTCATATACGAGTTATATATATGTTATAGAGGCTAACATATTGATATTTATGTTGGGTTTTATACAAGATTATCAAAGTTCAAGTTAACCAAATTTAACTAGAAAACGCAACGGAAGCTTAGATTTTAAAACTTGTTATAAACATACCATTATGTTAAAACTAAAACCCAATGAACAAGGATCAAAATTACAAGAACAAGATGCTCACAAAATGTAAATTGTACCTTCTTCTACCTTTAGAAGAACAAGCAAGTTGTTGAAGATGATGGTGGATGAATGGCAAGCCTCCAAAGAAGAAGACCTCAAGAGTGTGATACCCCAAGCTATTTGAGACAACACCAAGTGATTGCTAGGATTTATTGAACACTATATGAGCTCCCAAAGACCCCCAAAATTGCCCACCTTGAGCCGTGAGTTTGAGAGAGAGATAGATAGGTTTTCTTGATTCAAAATTTGAATAATAATGCACACACTCAAGACCCCAAAATGCATGTAATCTTATTGGAGATGGATAAAGTTGTCATCACATGGAGACAAGGCATAAAAGGACAAACCTTCCACCCACATGGGGTGGCCGGTTTTGATATTATTTTTTTTTTTTTTTTTTTTTTTTTTGTTTTGTTTTAACCATTTAAAACATCTCCAATTATTTTATAAAACTCATTTTATAAAATGCACATACATTTATGTAATTATTTAACCAATTAAATAATTAATTTATATAAACAAATCATCCAGATAATTTATTTAAATCCTCAAGTGTGTTTGTTTAGAAAACCAATTTTCTAAACACGTAGTGTTCGGTATTCGTTTAAATGATCAAATCATTAAAGAATACATTTGGTGTCGTCTAGCTTGTTATTGGGTATGACCCGACTTGGATCAAACACAGTTAGCCACATTAGTATAAGTATGTGTCTCGGGCACACGTAATTCCAACAATCTCCCACTTGCACGAGATACATAGAAAATTAATGCAAGTGGTGAATACCGCCTAACAACAGTTCACCACCCCTAATGTGTTTGACGAAGTGCCATTCAATAACATCATCCCTTCAAGTTCCTTACTTGATATGATTTAGGTGAATCTATCATTATATCCCTTTGTTACTAGATGTCATGTTGGATCTAAGAGACATAGGCGATCATTCTCTTTACAATTCAACTTTATCAGGCCTTAGACATCTAAACTCTCAACACATAAGAGGAACAAATTCCTTCTTGACTGTATACGCCTCTCACTATCACTTTTATACTCCACCTGAGCTCATCCTTATGTACCATCTTTTACGAATAGCGAAGGGGAGAGTCAAAGTGTAATACTTGGTGAAAATCAAGACCCAGTATACATCTCAGGTCTAAGGATAATATGAAATTCTCCTTTACTCAAAATTACTAATGATCAAGTCAATCGACTCCATGTAGTAATATTGAGAGCGGGTCAGTCCAATATTTGTATCCCACAAATATCTATGAACCTTGGCAGCAAACCTATGCTCCATATTCATTCCTCATGAATATCCACCAATCCTAGTTCATAATAGTCTTGCTTCATATTTGTTCCCACAAATGTGATCGACTACGGACTTTTAGAATAAGATAACTTATTCATGGATTAAACATGCAAAATCAGAATTTAACTCAAGATTCCATAATCATATAAAAGAGTTAAATTACAAAAGTCTTTTAAACTTTAATACAAAATAGATCAAATCCAATTACTAGAATATCGAAGTCCTAAGCCACTCGCATGACGCTCATGTTTCGGTCTTTCTAGGAGCTTCGTGAATGGATCCGCAAGATTTTGATCAGTTCCAACTTTGCGAATACATATCTTTCCTTTTTCAACTTCATCCCTTATGTAGTTGAATCTCCGCTCTATGTGCCTTGTCTTTTGGTGCGAACGAGGTTCCTTGATTTGTGCAATCGCACCCTCGTTGTCACAAAAGATTTCTAGGGGGTCTTGAATGGAAGAGACCACCCCTAGATCAGTAATGAATTTCTTCAACCATGCAGCTTCCTGAGCTGCCAATGAAGCGGCGATGTATTCTGATTCTGTAGTGGACAATGCTACCACTTCCTGTTTTGAGCTCTTCCAAGAGACAGCTCCTCCATTAAGAGTGAACACATACCCAGACTGTGATCGAGAATCATCTCGATCAGTTTGGAAGCTCGCATCCGTGTAACCTTTTATAGCGAGTTCCTCCTCACCAGATCCATATATCAGAAACATATCCTTAGTTCTCCTAAGGTATTTCAATATGCTCTTAACAGCCATCCAATGACTGTTTCCTGGATTCTGTTGATATCTGCTTGTCATGCTCAAAGCGCATGACACATCCGGTCTAGTACATATCATCGCATACATGATGGATCCTATAGCAGAAGCATATGGGATTTGTTTCATCATCTCTTGCTCACCCTTTGAGTTTGGACATTGAGCTGAACTCAATATGGTCCCTCTTTGAATAGGTACAAAACCTTTCTTGGAGTTTTCCATCTTGAACCTTTTCAAGATCTTATCAATGTATGTACTTTGGTTCAAACCTATCAAGCGCCTTGACCTATCCCTATAGATCTTTATTCCCAAAATATAGGCAGCTTCACCTAGATCCTTGATGGAAAATCTACTTCCAAGCCAAGCCTTAACGCTTTCCATGGTTGGAATGTCATTTCCAAATAGTAGAATGTCATCGACATACAATACTAAGAAGGTAATTATACTCCCACTAGCTTTCTTATACACACAAGCCTCATCAGCGTTCTTGATGAATCCAAAACTTTTGATTTCTTCATCAAAACGATGATTCCAAGTTCTAGATGCTTGTTTCAATCCATAGATTGATTTCTTTAACTTGCATACTTTATTAGGATGTTTTGGATCGACAAAACCTTCAGGCTGAACCATATAGACATCTTCCTCAAGATATCCATTTAGGAAAGCGGTCTTGACATCCATTTGCCAGATTTCATAATCATAATGTGCAGCTATGGCAAATAATATCCTAATAGACTTTAGCATTGCCACAGGCGAAAAAGTTTCATCATAATCAACCCCTTGAGTTTGAGTGAAACCTTTAGCTACAAGTCTTGCTTTATAAGTATCCAAGTTTCCATGCATATCAGTTTTCCTTTTGAAAACCCACTTACTTCCAACAGCTTTGGAGTTGAGTGGTGGTTCAACCAATTCCCAAACTTGGTTGTCATACATGGATTGCATCTCAACGTTCATGGCTTCAAGCCATTTGTCACAATCATTCTTGGACATTGCATCACGGTATGTGGTCGGTTCATCCGAATCTACCACGTAGCAACCTTCTACAAAAAATCCATATTTTTCAGGTGGATTGCTAATTCTACCAGATCTGCGAACGTTTTGTGTGTTTTGATCAACCACTTGATCACTTTCAACAACCTCTTGTTGAGTGCTAGTATCAACCAATTGTGTATCATCTTGTGATTCTTGATCCTCATCAAATTTCACTGTTCTACTATTAGTTCCTTCCTCAAGGAACTTAGTTTCCAAGAACTTACCCTTTCGAGCAATAATAACATTTTGCTCACTAGGATCGTAAAAGTAATATCCTAAATCATCTTTAGGATAACCTATAAAGATACACTTAGTGGATCGGACTTCTAATTTGTTTGGGGTGTATTGCTTTACATAAGCTTCACAACCCCAAACTTTTAAGAATGATAGCGATGGAGCCTTTCCATGCCATACTTCAAAAAGGTGTCTTCTCCACTTTCTTGGTTGGAGCCATATTCAATATGCGAACAGCGGAAAGTAAAGCATAGCCCCAAAATGATAGAGGTAAAGTGCTTCTAGCCATCATCGATCGAACCATATCTAATAGGGTACGATTTCTCCTTTCAGACACACCATTATGTTGTGGTGTTCCAGGTGGAGTAAGTTGTGAAATAATTCCACAACTCTTAAGATGATCTTGAAAAACACCACTTAGGTATTCACCTCCTCTATCACTACGAAGTACTTTGATTGTGGTCTTGAGTTGTCTTTCTACTTCAGTTTTGAAGTCTTTGAACATTTCAAAAGCTTCATCTTTGTGTTTCATTAAGTACACATAACCATATCGACTATAATCGTCAATAAAGGTAATGAAGTATCTTTCACCATTCCTAGTCATTGGTCTAAAAGGACCACATACATCCGAATGTATGATACCCAATAATTCTTTTGACCTTTCAAAAGTTTTATTAAAGGGTTGCTTTGTCATTTTGCCTTGTAAACAAGATTCACATACATCAAATGAATCATACTCATTTGTTTCTAGAATACCACTCTTGCGAAGAGTTTGCATGCGATTCTTGCTTATATGTCCAAGGCGACAATGCCAAAGATAGGAATCACCCAAGTCCTTCTTGAGTTTCTTGGTGTTGACATTGTACATTGAACTACTATGTGACATACCACTTTGATCTATTTCATATATACCATTCATGGGTATAGCTTTAAAATAAAACATGCCATTCATCAAAACATGAATATCACAATTTATAAATTTAAGATCAAAGCCACATTGTTTTAAAAGAGACACGGAAATAATGTTTCTCCTTAACTTAGGAGCATACAAAACATTCTTCAAAATTACTTCCAAACCACTTGGAAGCTTTAACAAGTAGTCTCCTTGGGCTTGGACTTCAACTCTTGCTCCATTGCCCATAAAGAGACTAATGTCCCCTTTGTTGAGTTGTTTACTTCTTTTGAACCCCTGCAACAAATTGCAAATGTGAGTTCCACATCCGGTATCAAGTACCCATGTATTTGAAGAAATAACATTTAGTTCAATATGTATAGTAAAGATAATACCTGAGGTATGCCCCGCATCCCTCTTATCTTTTAACGCATTGAGATAGGTCGGACAATTCCTTTTCCAATGACCTATCTCTCCACACTCAAAGCATGGATCTTGCGCCGCAACCTTTTGCTTCTTTTCCTTCGGTTTGATGGGCGTGATGGCTTTCCTCTTTCCCTTTCCTTGGACGTGGCCCTTGCCCTTAGCAGCACTTGCTTTGGGGTTGGAGTTATGTCCCCTTTTCCCTTCATTGATTGTTAGAACGGGTAAAACCCTTTTACCCATTCCCGCTTCGGCCGTTCTTAGCATTGCGTGAAGCTCACCAATGCTTTTGTCCCACCCGTTCATGTTATAGTTCATGACAAAGGTTTCAAACCTTTTGGTCAAAGAGTTGAGGATCAAATCCGTAGCCAACTCATTTGAGACGGGACAATTCAACCTACGAAGCTTTTCAATGTAGCTTTTCATCTTTAGGACATAAGATGAGACGCTTTGGGTTTCCTCCATACGACATGCATGAAACGCTCGAACCGTTTCGAAACGTTCCGCTCTAGCTTGTTGAAGAAACATTTCCTTCAATTGAGTTATCATGTCGTATGCCCCATGATGCTCGAAATCCTTTTGGATTTCGGGAATCATAGTCCCTAACATGAGGCAAGAGGCTTGCACCGAATCTTTGGTGTACTTGACCCAATCGTTATACGCCTCCTCATCTTCCACGTTAGGCTCATCGGGAATGGGATCGTCTAAGACATATGATATCTCTTCTTGTTTGAGAACTATTCTTAAGTTGCGATACCAATCCATAAAGTTATTATGGTTTAGACGATCCTTTTCAAGGATGGTTCTTAAGGATAGGTTACGGGTGTTATGGGTAGAGGTGTTTGCATTATTAGCGGCCATCTACAAAATTTAACAAAGTTTTATTTTAGTATTATAAACAATTTAATTATTAATACCCTTTTATTCCAAATTTTAAAATAATAATTAAATTCTAGAATCCAACGATAAATCAAATTTCGGTTAGGTGACCTTTATCCGTTATTTGATTTAACAAGGTAGTCAATCTTGACAATTGCAACCCTTTGCAACTTCTAGAGGTATGGGACCATATTCCTAAATCCTTAGTTGATTTCTTGCTTGAACTTGCCATTAGCAATCCCATCTGGACCCCATGCTTAGGTGACCTTTATCACATGGTTTCCAATTCAAGTCGTCCTACTTGTATAAACATGTAAGATTAACATACAAGTGGTTAGGTGACCTTTATCCCACAAATATGTTAATATTACCCTAAGTATATTAGTTTGCTCAAAATGGTTAGGTGACCTTTATCCCATTTAAAGTTCCCTAATACGTTAAGTGTCATACAAAAAGGATGGTGTAAGGACTTGTTTCCTTGGTAATTATGAAAAAGGGATTTTAAGTTTTCCAATATTCTAGTTTGAAAAACATTATGCCATATCCTAACATGCATTTAGCAATATGGCGATTTTGAAAACCAATTTTCAAGGTTCAAGTTATAATAAAACCAATTTTATTATATGTGAGTAATCGCTTAGTTTTAATAAACCCATTTAATTAAACTAATTGAGCCGATATTACCAAATATATATTAGAACCCGTTTTATGCTTGTTGTCGTTCCTATGTGACGGTTTGGATATCCTAATATCTATCAACCACACATTACAATAAGTAAAACAAACAACCAAGCAAACACATGCAAAATATAGTCCATAACCGAGAACCGCTAAGTTTGACCATACTTGTTAGCCGAAACAAGTATAGGTCATAAGTCACACCTAAGGGACAAAACATGACACAAGGATGGAATGTTGACTCCCACTTGACCTTGCATCCAAATGCTTCAAGTATCCTTTCCAAGTTGTTGTGTTCTTGTTGGGCTTGTTAATGGGCTCCAAACTTCCAAAAGTCTTCTTGGGCCCAAGAGTGAAATTTATGGGCCTAATGGGCTTGAATCCCATGATGGGGCCGGTGAGGCCCAACAAGCCCAAAATTTCGGTCCAAGGCCCAAATCCACCAATTCTTGCATCTTCAATTTTTACAAAATGTATCCTAATACATATTTTTCTAAAAAAAAGAAAATGCAACTAATCTATTTATTACAAACCAACTTATGAATAAATAAATTACACAAGCCTAAGATTATGAATTATTACAACCATATTGAATAATAAACATAATCAACATACACAAACAACAATCAACACATCCAAGGTCTAGGTTTCGGTTATGACACATCCAAACATACCAAATGTTCTAAGCATGCAACCTAAGCAACCAATGCCCAAAAACTCCAAAAGAATCGGCCCCCCCCCCCCCCAAGAGGCTACGGCCAAATCTTATTTTTTTTATTTTTATTTTTTTTCAACATCCAAATGTTAATAATGGTTTCCTAAGATCTTTGCATGCATGTCAAGATCTTACAAAACCATGAGGGGTAAAATCCACCAAAAATTTCGGACCCCTTTTTTCACCCATGAAAAAACCCGAAATCTATGAACATGCAAGGAGCATAAGTCCTTGTAACCGGCTCTTGATGCCATTGTTGGGTTTTATACAAGATTATCAAAGTTCAAGTTAACCAAATTTAACTAGAAAACGCAACGGAAGCTTAGATTTTAAAACTTGTTATAAACCATACCATTATGTTAAAACTAAAAACCCAATGAACAAGGATCAAAATTACAAGAACAAGATGCTCACAAAATGTAAATTGTACCTTCTTCTACCTTTAGAAGAACAAGCAAGTTGTTGAAGATGATGGTGGATGAATGGCAAGCCTCCAAAGAAGAAGACCTCAAGAGTGTGATACCCCAAGCTATTTGAGACAACACCAAGTGATTGCTAGGATTTATTGAACACTATATGAGCTCCCAAAGACCCCCAAAATTGCCCACCTTGAGCCGTGAGTTTGAGAGAGAGATAGATAGGTTTTCTTGATTCAAAATTTGAATAATAATGCACACACTCAAGACCCCAAAATGCATGTAATCTTATTGGAGATGGATAAAGTTGTCATCACATGGAGACAAGGCATAAAAGGACAAACCTTCCACCCACATGGGGTGGCCGGTTTTGATATTATTTTTTTTTTTTTTTTTTTTTTTTGTTTTGTTTTAACCATTTAAAACATCTCCAATTATTTTATAAAACTCATTTTATAAAATGCACATACATTTATGTAATTATTTAACCAATTAAATAATTAATTTATATAAACAAATCATCCAGATAATTTATTTAAATCCTCAAGTGTGTTTGTTTAGAAAACCAATTTTCTAAACACGTAGTGTTCGGTATTCGTTTAAATGATCAAATCATTAAAGAATACATTTGGGTGTCGTCTAGCTTGTTATTGGGTATGACCCGACTTGGATCAAACACAGTTAGCCACATTAGTATAAGTATGTGTCTCGGGCACACGTAATTCCAACAATTTAGGCCCTTAGTACGTTTAAAACTCTTTAAACGAAAAAGGTTTCGTTTATCGATACGCTATAAGCTTAAACGCAATCGTTAATATCAAAACAAGCATTGTAGCATCCGTTAAGCCGAAAAAGATTTATAAAACACTTATATGACATGTTCTAAGCAATTCGTGAAAATATTTTGGAATTTTACAACGAGTCAGTACGTTTTTCTTATTTTACAAAAATAAGCTGAAAAACACTCGTTTTTTTACGCTATTTCTTACACCCGAATTAATTTTCTTGCGAAAAACCGGACCCCGAACTAAATTTAAAGTGGGCTTTTCATGTTTGGGCTTGTATAATAAAATTAATGGGCCAAAACAGCCCATTATGGGCTCTTATTGAATCCCGATCGGAACAAGCCACCACACCACACTCCTTTTTATATAACTTATACCTAAGTGTTTTTATCCATTCTAATTCATAACATTTGAAGTCCAAGCAGCTGCAAGGGTGATCTCCAGAAACTCTCAAAAACCTTAAGGTAAGGTCAAGTTTTAAGAAGATTTAACCAAGTTTGATTTATATAATTAACATATAAACATGTTTTAGTTAGTTTTAAACATGATTACCATCCAAAAACCCTAAAAATCAAGTAAAATTATGTTTTGATGTTAAACATGTTTACAAACCAGGAACATATACTTTTTTGGTCAAAAACACGGATTAGAACATGAATACAACGTTTTTACGGTTAGAAAGTTCGGTTTGAACCCAAAACCGAAACCCTAATTATCAAGGCTGTTACATGGATGATTTATGCTTGGTTTGATGTTATATAATATGTAGATATACTGAGTTTGCAACCCGAGACCCGGAAAGTCGTTTAAGCTAGCAAAATCCATCGAAAAACCGACAAGGTAAACCCGTAACACTCGTTTAGGGGCTGTTTAGTATTAGGTTGTGACGTGCTTGTTTTTAGCTTGTGAAAACTTGCAGGGACATCAGGGATCATATAAATGAGTCCCTGTTCAAATTTGGTAATTTTTCGATAAACGGAGAATATTTGGTGAATTTATTTCCTTTTATGAGCGTTTATTTGGGAAAAATAGCTAAACATGTTGAAAAATTCTGAAACTTGGTTTTGGAGTTTTATATGGGATGGTAAGATCACTGGTAAAGTTTGGGAATCATTGGAAATGCCTAAGTATGGTTTGTGCAATCATCGTTTAACCGAATTTTAACAGCCGAAAAACGCACAAAAAGGCATTTTGTCAAAAGAGTTAGGTTCTGGAAATTTTTCAGGGGCTATTTAAGAACATTAAGGCCATTGGTAAAAATTATTGGATTTTTCGGAGGTCGTTTGATACAAACGGGCCATTTATTACATGATTATAACCTATTAAATGAATTTTTATAAATAAATAATTAATCATAAAATTTCTGAAAATATTTTTATAAAATTCTCCATGTCTTAATGTATTTTTACAAAAATTTTCATAATTTATATATAAGTACATATTTAGTTATGATTAATCAAAGATTTAAATTATAATTGTTTTAACGAAACCGGCAGTTTTGTGTTTAACGGACTGACTGGTATGTCAAAATGTCAAAAGCGGTCAAATATCATATTTTTGAATGATATTGATAAAAACGAACTTGTTACGAAAATTCCGGACAAATCGGGTGGATTGGGCGCGTTTTGTATAATTAAAACCGTGTGAAAACGGAAACGAACCCTGCGATCAAACCAGACACCGAAACCTTAAAATTCTTTCATAGATCAAATTATTTTATCAATCAATATATTTACTTAAGTTTATGTGATCTTACCTAATCCCGAAACGTATAAACGATCAACTGAGCTAGGCTCGGAAAACGGTGAAACTGAGCCAAATCCAGTTTTAAACATTTCATAGTATACAATGTCACAATCTAAGACTATGGTCATGTTCTAGGCCTAACAGCTATACCCAGATTATCTATACAGCCCGACTTAGCTTGAACACTGTACTAGTATTAACGATACAATACCGTTTATAGGAATCAGGCTATAAACGAGGCATCTGACTTATTGATACGTAAATTCTGTGCGAACTACGATAAGGTGAGTTTCACGACCCCCACTTTCTAAACTGTTTTACGAACTTTTGGGGTGGAAAGCATGTTTATACACGTTATCGATCTGAAAACGATTCGGGACATAAAATATCTGAACAATTATATATGAAAAGTTCCTACAAACATAATGATTGACTACGTGCTGATGAAAGATGATTATTATCATTAATTGATATATTAAGTGGAGATAATACGAATTTGCAAAACATAATGAAATTACACGTAACAGCAGGTTTATACAAACATGTTATGTAATGTTGAACATAACTAATTTTGGAGACAACGTGGTCTGTAATGGCCATGGGGATAACGTGGCCTGTGATGATTAGGGGGCTATTGTGGGCGGAAGGGGGGCCACAATAGTAATAAACTAAAGTTGAGTATGGCTTACGAGCCAAGTTCTGCTGCAACTTATAAACTAAAGTTGAGTATGGCTTATGAGCCAAGTTCTGCTGCAACTTATAAACTAAAGTTGAGTATGGCTTACAAGCCAAGTTCTGCTGCAACTTATAAACAAAAGTTGAGTATGGCCTATGAGCCAAGTTCTGCTGCAACTTATTAAACAAACTAACTTGATTATGACATGAATGTTAAGAAAATAATGTGATTATGCGTATTGAGGACGGATGGGGAGCCACAGTAATTGGTGATACGTGATAAATACTATATGTGCATATGTGTCTATATACATGCTACGTGATTAGCCGTAGGAAATACTATGTGTAGAATATATTAATTATTTGCGTGTACACTATATAATGTTTGAGTTTACATGGAATCATTGTGGGTGGAAGGGGGACCACAGTGGTTGAGTTCATGTGGAACCGTTTTGGGAGGAAGGGGATCCACAGTGGTTGGTTAAACACGGAAATTGGAAACAGGTAGTACGAACAAACAATCACGATTTTACTGAAATTTCGAATTTATATTATAAACTTACATGTGTGCACATGCACACACAAGGATATGGCTGCATATATTTATACAAACGTAAAATGCATATTTTTACATACGCGCGTACATACAAACTATGACTGTGTGGTACGCAGAACTGATTTCGGTTAAACTTATGAAACTCACCAACTATTCGTAGTTGACCTATTTTAACATGCTTTTCAGGTAATCAGATATGAGAAGTAATTTTCTGTGCGTTATGTGTCTGATTGGGGATTGCTGTTATGGGCATTTGAGTTAGAAGTAAAGTAATTGAAGAACCGGTTTGATTGTATCGCTTAGTTTGTAAAAGATGTTAGAATGATATAATATATTGTAAACTAGTTAGTAATGTTTCTTTATGAACAATGTATTTGATACCAGTTGTATCTGTTGCATTTCCGTTTTACGCTTCCGCAATACGCTTAACGGGGTGTGACAGAAGTTGGTATCAGAGCCATTGGTTATAAAGGATTAGGTTATCCCTTAGGATACCTTATAATATATACCGTAGGCTCGATTATCACTGGGAAACTTATTAATGAGTAACCATAGATACTGATGGATGCCGGGATGAACTCGTAGGGCAAGTGAGTTATTATGGTCCGGAACGTAATAACAGACTTGCTTGTACGAGGGAATTCGGGGTGAAGTCGCGGAACATATTGATAGGTAAAAATGGCAACATACGTGTATAAAGGTGACGTGAAGTATATATGAAATGTGCATACGTGTTTATCTGAGATGAGATATAGGGATACGTGTGCGTACGGTACTACCGATGATATTGAATCTTATTGTAACGAATATTATATTCGGTTATAATTAATATTAATTTATATTATGATTAAAATTATATCGTATCAAAATTTATATTATACCTGTTCGTAACAAATAAAATATTTAACTTCGGTATTAATTAATAATATCCTTTACGATGATCTAAGCTACCGAAAAAAGTTTTCTTCTGATTAACGATTGCACCGAAAGATGTCGAGATCGGGGTAGCCTTATGACAATTAAGGAACCGGTGTTTCCTGTAAACGAGAATACGAGAACGCTTAACCGACTTCAAACTAAATCTGGTGATATGACGAAACCACTAAGGAACCTAATATACAAGGTCCGGGAATGAATCACGAGAGGCGTGTTCTACAGTTAATGATTTCAAGAATATATATATATATACACATATAATACCTCTCAGCCTGGGTCTAACCTTTATTTCATGTACTCGTTTCTTTGACACTAAACTAAACTATCTTCTGGTCATCCTTCGATTTCTGTTGTTTGAAAAACAAACACCATCCCGGGGGAAATACTTAGTGATGAATCCAACTTATTGAATTACAAATATAATAACTACTTTATTGATTCCCCAATTCTATAAACAGACCGTGACTACCAGTACATATAATATACTGATGATATTTCAAAAAGAAATATTAATAATAATAATAATTTCCTTTACAATTTACTAGTACAACTAACTCTGATGAACCTCCTTAACTAGCAAACTCTTTGAACCATCTACGAATAAGAACATCCAACCTCTCCTATATTTTTCCTATTCCAATTGGTTACTGTAGGAGAGAAACCTCATGCTCACGAAATGATGACGTGCCCCGACTGGAATGAAACCTAATTACCTCCAACCAGCAAACTACTACTTTTATTAAGTCCGACATGCCTACGAATACAGAATGACCTGACGAAAGAATATATGTTTTAATATTAGTTAACAACATTTAGAAGTCAGGTGAAATATACACGTGCATTCTCACTATAACATACTGATTAAACTCGTAGCGAGCAAATATCTACCTACGGGTGAGACCGAACAAAAACAGCTTCCCAATAATGGGATCATATCGGAACAATTGTCGTACAAGTTGTGAATTATTTATAATTGTTATAACGTGTGCTTTGATAGATAAGGATAGTACGGTATTGTCGTGTATAGTTTCTGATATTCCATACAAGCATATGGTGGTGTGCTATGTGAATATGGAGGACGATTTGGGCATTTTTAATACAAACATTAACCCCTATTGGGTTAAAATTTCTTGTCATGAGATGACAACTTTTAATATATATGCAAACTTTGGTGTTTGCTAGGCTAATTTTATATACTATCCTTAGTATTCAGACTCGAGAACAAACCTGTGTGATACATACGTGTTAATTGAAATACCTGATTACTTGTTATTGTGATTCCTTTTTGTGATCATTAGCGTATGTGAATTGTGTTAATCGTGAGATAACTGGTTTTTTATATTAGAATGGCCCCGAAGAAAGTAAACATGTTGTCTGAGGCGGATATAGCCGAGATGATCGCTCGACAACTACAAACAGTACTTCCGACAATAGCAGCACAATTCGCTGCTGGTATCCATACAACTATGAATACAAATCAAGTGCCGAACGCTAACGCGGCTGTAAATACTAATCCCTCGACAAATACTAATACAACCACAAATGCTCCCCCGAAAAATACTGATACTATCACAACTAATACTTCCCCGTTGAATACCAATATTACTTTCAATAATGATAATCTCCTACCAAACTTGAACAATAGTTGTAACAATCAAAATCCCCCGCAACACGGATATCAACTTAAGAACTTCATGCTATGTAAACCTATGGAATTTAGTGGTACTGAAGGACCAAATGGACTGGTAAAAGTGGATCGAAAAGACTGAATCTATCATTAATATCACTAGCTGTCCACCAGCTTGTATTGTCAAATTTGCTACTTTTACGTTTGTAGACCACGCGCTAATGTGGTGGAATACTGTTGTGCAAATTCAAGGACAAGAGGCAACCAATCGTATGTCTTGGACAGAACTTAAAAATCTTATGATAACACGCTTTTGTCCGAGAAACGAAATTCAGAAATTAGAGCAAGAACTTTGGAATCTAGAAATGAAGGGTGCAGATCACTTGGAGTATACCCATCGCTTTAACGAACTGGCTCGTCTAGTCCCATGGTTAGTTACTCCAGAATCTAAACGTACTGAACGCTACATTTGGGGTTTAGCCCCCAAAGTCAGGAGTTTGGTTAATTCAACTGGCCCTGTAACTTTCGAAAATGCCGTGTTACAAGCCGGCATTGTAACTTCTGATTTGATTAGAAGTGGTTCATTAAGAATGCCCGGGGAATCATCTGGTACAAAACGAACCAATTATGGAGCGGGAATACAAGAAAGACAACGGAATAAATGCGCGCGCCTTGCAATACAAAATTACGCTATGATCAGTTCCGATGTGAAGCAAAATAAGTATAACGGGCTTTTGCCTAAATGTGGAAAATGTGGTTATCATCATGTTGGTGAATGTCGGACCAATGTGTGTCACAAATGTGGGAAGGTAGGACACTATGCCCGAAATTGTAGAACCGTTATGAATACTATAAATCCACCAACCCAACTCCAGGACTCACAACTACCCCAACTGCAACCAACACGACAACAACCAGTCTACCAAAACCAACCCATAATAAACCGTTAATGCCTGTTATGAGTGTGGTAGTATGGAGCACATCAAGAAAGATTGCCCTAGATTGAACCCAATTGCGATGGAAAGACGAAGGCAAGGACCGACATCGACGTCCAACTTGACTAGGGGTCAAGTATTGTGAATAAACCGGATAGAACAAATGTAGTAACAGGTACGTTCTTAGTAATGCCTAATATACTTTAGTTTATTGATTATGGACACTGATAGACGTTTCGTTCCTACAAGTTATTACCTTGGAAAAATATACTGTCTGGTAAAATAACAATTCTGTATACCATAGAAACCACCAAAAGTAAGACTATAAATACTAACCATATTACTCGAAAAACTACCCTCTTAACCTAAATAACTAGTTATTTCCTATCAATGCACTCCCGGTGAAGTGAGGAGTCATTGTGTAATAGTCAGTATGGACTAGTTAATTGAGTTCGAATGAAGGTTATATATAGAAATAAAACTGTTATACTATCTCTTCTGGATAAAGAAGTGATCCGGGTACACGGAACAAAACCTAGTACCCCAATGACGAATCACGGATGAGGAAATCTACACTATCAGTAACCGAAACTTGAACTTTAAACTTTTATAGCAAACTGAGTGATGAACAGGAAAAGCCAGGCCAGATGTGCGAATAAACTGAGTAATAGTATATTGATGCAAGCGAAATATATGAAAGAATCATAGGCACATATGTTGTAAAGTGTGCACTATTATAAGTTAACGGGGAATGCAAAAGATCCTCGGAGATGCTACAACCATTCGAGATACCCCATTGGAAGTGGGAAACAAACTACAATGGATCTCTTAACACATATTCCCAAAACATCCCGAGAAAGCAATACCAGCTAAATAATAGTTTCTTGACTAATCCACTCCGAATACTTTCTTCCGAATGGTAACAACTATCCAACTGAAAAAGCCTTAACAAAACCTTACTCTTGGTGAACTGGGTATGAAATTTTAGATCCCTAATTGGCCTAAGCTCAATATATAATCCTCTATAAAACAATCAAATCAAATAAACTATTCAAACATTAGATGAGAGTAAGACCGGTAATGTCAATCCTCGTACATTAACAATCATCATAACATTATGTAAACGCCTATATACTATATTATACGAGCAAGAATGTAACTCGCCATCTTATTGAAATTGAAAAATTGGCGACATCCAAAATACAAAATCCAATTCGATTTCGATAACCATAAATAAAGCTCGACACGTATGTATCACAAACCGAACGGCCGCCTAAGGCTAACAAGAGGGCTATACTGAGAAATACGAGAAGTTATCAAATTTTGAAAGTTGTTAGTTGGGGTTGAGGAAAACGATGAGTTGATTCTACAATACATGGAACTGTACAAAATTGCCTCGAACCGTAACGTATTAAGCAAAATTATCTCATTCCCATTATATATATATATATATATATATATATATATATATAGATATATATATATATATATCGAATCAAAATGAGTGCCTTACGGACATGGCGGAATTAGTACTATTTGAAAAATTTTATACAGCTAAACTCTATAAAGAGACTCATGAAAATACTGAGTAGGGGAAAAATCAAACAGTTGTGATACAATAAAATCTTATTGAATAAAATCCAGTGGAATCCACAACGGGGAATCAAACGTGTTCGGAAACAGAAAAACGAATTCCAAAACAAATGATTATAAAATTTTTCCCCAAAAAGAGCATATTTGACATATTGAATTTCGGGGACGAAATTTCTTAACGGGGGGAGAATGTGACATTCATGGCAAAACGAGGTACACTATATTCATTACGTAACAAGTAAACGATAAATCGGTTAATTCGTAGTGTTTAAACGAGTAACCGACCGATACTAATTATGACCCATATACATAATGAGGGGTCATATACGAGTTATATATATGTTATAGAGGCTAACATATTGATATTTATGTTGGGTTTTATACAAGATTATCAAAGTTCAAGTTAACCAAATTTAACTAGAAAACGCAACGGAAGCTTAGATTTTAAAACTTGTTATAAACATACCATTATGTTAAAACTAAAACCCAATGAACAAGGATCAAAATTACAAGAACAAGATGCTCACAAAATGTAAATTGTACCTTCTTCTACCTTTAGAAGAACAAGCAAGTTGTTGAAGATGATGGTGGATGAATGGCAAGCCTCCAAAGAAGAAGACCTCAAGAGTGTGATACCCCAAGCTATTTGAGACAACACCAAGTGATTGCTAGGATTTATTGAACACTATATGAGCTCCCAAAGACCCCCAAAATTGCCCACCTTGAGCCGTGAGTTTGAGAGAGAGATAGATAGGTTTTCTTGATTCAAAATTTGAATAATAATGCACACACTCAAGACCCCAAAATGCATGTAATCTTATTGGAGATGGATAAAGTTGTCATCACATGGAGACAAGGCATAAAAGGACAAACCTTCCACCCACATGGGGGTGGCCGGTTTTGATATTATTTTTTTTTTTTTTTTTTTTTTTTTTTGTTTTGTTTTAACCATTTAAAACATCTCCAATTATTTTATAAAACTCATTTTATAAAATGCACATACATTTATGTAATTATTTAACCAATTAAATAATTAATTTATATAAACAAATCATCCAGATAATTTATTTAAATCCTCAAGTGTGTTTGTTTAGAAAACCAATTTTCTAAACACGTAGTGTTCGGTATTCGTTTAAATGATCAAATCATTAAAGAATACATTTGGTGTCGTCTAGCTTGTTATTGGGTATGACCCGACTTGGATCAAACACAGTTAGCCACATTAGTATAAGTATGTGTCTCGGGCACACGTAATTCCAACAATCTCCCACTTGCACGAGATACATAGAAAATTAATGCAAGTGGTGAATACCGCCTAACAACAGTTCACCACCCCTAATGTGTTTGACGAAGTGCCATTCATAACATCATCCCTTCAAGTTCCTTACTTGATATGATTTAGGTGAATCTATCATTATATCCCTTTGTTACTAGATGTCATGTTGGATCTAAGAGACATAGGCGATCATTCTCTTTACAATTCAACTTTATCAGGCCTTAGACATCTAAACTCTCAACACATAAGAGGAACAAATTCCTTCTTGACTGTATACGCCTCTCACTATCACTTTTATACTCCACCTGAGCTCATCCTTATGTACCATCTTTTACGAATAGCGAAGGGGAGAGTCAAAGTGTAATACTTGGTGAAAATCAAGACCCAGTATACATCTCAGGTCTAAGGATAATATGAAATTCTCCTTTACTCAAAATTACTAATGATCAAGTCAATCGACTCCATGTAGTAATATTGAGAGCGGGTCAGTCCAATATTTGTATCCCACAAATATCTATGAACCTTGGCAGCAAACCTATGCTCCATATTCATTCCTCATGAATATCCACCAATCCTAGTTCATAATAGTCTTGCTTCATATTTGTTCCCACAAATGTGATCGACTACGGACTTTTAGAATAAGATAACTTATTCATGGATTAAAACATGCAAAATCAGAATTTAACTCAAGATTCCATAATCATATAAAAGAGTTTAAATTACAAAAGTCTTTTAAACTTTAATACAAAATAGATCAAATCCAATTACTAGAATATCGAAGTCCTAAGCCACTCGCATGACGCTCATGTTTCGGTCTTTCTAGGAGCTTCGTGAATGGATCCGCAAGATTTTGATCAGTTCCAACTTTGCGAATACATATCTTTCCTTTTTCAACTTCATCCCTTATGTAGTTGAATCTCCGCTCTATGTGCCTTGTCTTTTGGTGCGAACGAGGTTCCTTGATTTGTGCAATCGCACCCTCGTTGTCACAAAAGATTTCTAGGGGGTCTTGAATGGAAGAGACCACCCCTAGATCAGTAATGAATTTCTTCAACCATGCAGCTTCCTGAGCTGCCAATGAAGCGGCGATGTATTCTGATTCTGTAGTGGACAATGCTACCACTTCCTGTTTTGAGCTCTTCCAAGAGACAGCTCCTCCATTAAGAGTGAACACATACCCAGACTGTGATCGAGAATCATCTCGATCAGTTTGGAAGCTCGCATCCGTGTAACCTTTTATAGCGAGTTCCTCCTCACCAGATCCATATATCAGAAACATATCCTTAGTTCTCCTAAGGTATTTCAATATGCTCTTAACAGCCATCCAATGACTGTTTCCTGGATTCTGTTGATATCTGCTTGTCATGCTCAAAGCGCATGACACATCCGGTCTAGTACATATCATCGCATACATGATGGATCCTATAGCAGAAGCATATGGGATTTGTTTCATCATCTCTTGCTCACCCTTTGAGTTTGGACATTGAGCTGAACTCAATATGGTCCCTCTTTGAATAGGTACAAAACCTTTCTTGGAGTTTTCCATCTTGAACCTTTTCAAGATCTTATCAATGTATGTACTTTGGTTCAAACCTATCAAGCGCCTTGACCTATCCCTATAGATCTTTATTCCCAAAATATAGGCAGCTTCACCTAGATCCTTGATGGAAAATCTACTTCCAAGCCAAGCCTTAACGCTTTCCATGGTTGGAATGTCATTTCCAAATAGTAGAATGTCATCGACATACAATACTAAGAAGGTAATTATACTCCCACTAGCTTTCTTATACACACAAGCCTCATCAGCGTTCTTGATGAATCCAAAACTTTTGATTTCTTCATCAAAACGATGATTCCAAGTTCTAGATGCTTGTTTCAATCCATAGATTGATTTCTTTAACTTGCATACTTTATTAGGATGTTTTGGATCGACAAAACCTTCAGGCTGAACCATATAGACATCTTCCTCAAGATATCCATTTAGGAAAGCGGTCTTGACATCCATTTGCCAGATTTCATAATCATAATGTGCAGCTATGGCAAATAATATCCTAATAGACTTTAGCATTGCCACAGGCGAAAAAGTTTCATCATAATCAACCCCTTGAGTTTGAGTGAAACCTTTAGCTACAAGTCTTGCTTTATAAGTATCCAAGTTTCCATGCATATCAGTTTTCCTTTTGAAAACCCACTTACTTCCAACAGCTTTGGAGTTGAGTGGTGGTTCAACCAATTCCCAAACTTGGTTGTCATACATGGATTGCATCTCAACGTTCATGGCTTCAAGCCATTTGTCACAATCATTCTTGGACATTGCATCACGGTATGTGGTCGGTTCATCCGAATCTACCACGTAGCAACCTTCTACAAAAAATCCATATTTTTCAGGTGGATTGCTAATTCTACCAGATCTGCGAACGTTTTGTGTGTTTTGATCAACCACTTGATCACTTTCAACAACCTCTTGTTGAGTGCTAGTATCAACCAATTGTGTATCATCTTGTGATTCTTGATCCTCATCAAATTTCACTGTTCTACTATTAGTTCCTTCCTCAAGGAACTTAGTTTCCAAGAACTTACCCTTTCGAGCAATAATAACATTTTGCTCACTAGGATCGTAAAAGTAATATCCTAAATCATCTTTAGGATAACCTATAAAGATACACTTAGTGGATCGGACTTCTAATTTGTTTGGGGTGTATTGCTTTACATAAGCTTCACAACCCCAAACTTTTAAGAATGATAGCGATGGAGCCTTTCCATGCCATACTTCAAAAAGGTGTCTTCTCCACTTTCTTGGTTGGAGCCATATTCAATATGCGAACAGCGGAAAGTAAAGCATAGCCCCAAAATGATAGAGGTAAAGTGCTTCTAGCCATCATCGATCGAACCATATCTAATAGGGTACGATTTCTCCTTTCAGACACACCATTATGTTGTGGTGTTCCAGGTGGAGTAAGTTGTGAAATAATTCCACAACTCTTAAGATGATCTTGAAAAACACCACTTAGGTATTCACCTCCTCTATCACTACGAAGTACTTTGATTGTGGTCTTGAGTTGTCTTTCTACTTCAGTTTTGAAGTCTTTGAACATTTCAAAAGCTTCATCTTTGTGTTTCATTAAGTACACATAACCATATCGACTATAATCGTCAATAAAGGTAATGAAGTATCTTTCACCATTCCTAGTCATTGGTCTAAAAGGACCACATACATCCGAATGTATGATACCCAATAATTCTTTTGACCTTTCAAAAGTTTTATTAAAGGGTTGCTTTGTCATTTTGCCTTGTAAACAAGATTCACATACATCAAATGAATCATACTCATTTGTTTCTAGAATACCACTCTTGCGAAGAGTTTGCATGCGATTCTTGCTTATATGTCCAAGGCGACAATGCCAAAGATAGGAATCACCCAAGTCCTTCTTGAGTTTCTTGGTGTTGACATTGTACATTGAACTACTATGTGACATACCACTTTGATCTATTTCATATATACCATTCATGGGTATAGCTTTAAAATAAAACATGCCATTCATCAAAACATGAATATCACAATTTATAAATTTAAGATCAAAGCCACATTGTTTTAAAGAGACACGGAAATAATGTTTCTCCTTAACTTAGGAGCATACAAAACATTCTTCAAAATTACTTCCAAACCACTTGGAAGCTTTAACAAGTAGTCTCCTTGGGCTTGGACTTCAACTCTTGCTCCATTGCCCATAAAGAGACTAATGTCCCCTTTGTTGAGTTGTTTACTTCTTTTGAACCCCTGCAACAAATTGCAAATGTGAGTTCCACATCCGGTATCAAGTACCCATGTATTTGAAGAAATAACATTTAGTTCAATATGTATAGTAAAGATAATACCTGAGGTATGCCCCGCATCCCTCTTATCTTTTAACGCATTGAGATAGGTCGGACAATTCCTTTTCCAATGACCTATCTCTCCACACTCAAAGCATGGATCTTGCGCCGCAACCTTTTGCTTCTTTTCCTTCGGTTTGATGGGCGTGATGGCTTTCCTCTTTCCCTTTCCTTGGACGTGGCCCTTGCCCTTAGCAGCACTTGCTTTGGGGTTGGAGTTATGTCCCCTTTTCCCTTCATTGATTGTTAGAACGGGTAAAACCCTTTTACCCATTCCCGCTTCGGCCGTTCTTAGCATTGCGTGAAGCTCACCAATGCTTTTGTCCCACCCGTTCATGTTATAGTTCATGACAAAGGTTTCAAACCTTTTGGTCAAAGAGTTGAGGATCAAATCCGTAGCCAACTCATTTGAGACGGGACAATTCAACCTACGAAGCTTTTCAATGTAGCTTTTCATCTTTAGGACATAAGATGAGACGCTTTGGGTTTCCTCCATACGACATGCATGAAACGCTCGAACCGTTTCGAAACGTTCCGCTCTAGCTTGTTGAAGAAACATTTCCTTCAATTGAGTTATCATGTCGTATGCCCCATGATGCTCGAAATCCTTTTGGATTTCGGGAATCATAGTCCCTAACATGAGGCAAGAGGCTTGCACCGAATCTTTGGTGTACTTGACCCAATCGTTATACGCCTCCTCATCTTCCACGTTAGGCTCATCGGGAATGGGATCGTCTAAGACATATGATATCTCTTCTTGTTTGAGAACTATTCTTAAGTTGCGATACCAATCCATAAAGTTATTATGGTTTAGACGATCCTTTTCAAGGATGGTTCTTAAGGATAGGTTACGGGTGTTATGGGTAGAGGTGTTTGCATTATTAGCGGCCATCTACAAAATTTAACAAAGTTTTATTTTAGTATTATAAACAATTTAATTATTAATACCCTTTTATTCCAAATTTTAAAATAATAATTAAATTCTAGAATCCAACGATAAATCAAATTTCGGTTAGGTGACCTTTATCCCGTTATTTGATTTAACAAGGTAGTCAATCTTGACAATTGCAACCCTTTGCAACTTCTAGAGGTATGGGACCATTCGAAATCCTTATTTCGTGTTGGCATGTTTATCCCATCAACACCATTGGACCCCATGCTTAGGTGACCTTTATCACATGGTTTCCAATTCAAGTCGTCCTACTTGTATAAACATGTAAGATTAACATACAAGTGGTTAGGTGACCTTTATCCCACAAATATGTTAATATTACCCTAAGTATATTAGTTTGCTCAAAATGGTTAGGTGACCTTTATCCCATTTAAAGTTCCCTAATACGTTAAGTGTCATACAAAAGGATGGTGTAAGACTTGTTTCCTTGGTAATTATGAAAAAGGGATTTTAAGTTTTCCAATATTCTAGTTTGAAAAACATTATGCCATATCCTAACATGCATTTAGCAATATGGCGATTTTGAAAACCAATTTTCAAGGTTCAAGTTATAATAAAACCAATTTTATTATATGTGAGTAATCGCTTAGTTTTAATAAACCCATTTAATTAAACTAATTGACGCGATATTACCAAATATATATTAGAACCCGTTTTATGCTTGTTGTCGTTCCTATGTGACGGTTTGGATATCCTAATATCTATCAACCACACATTACAATAAGTAAAACAAACAACCAAGCAAACACATGCAAAATATAGTCATAACCGAGAACCGCTAAGTTTGACCATACTTGTTAGCCGAAACAAGTATAGGTCATAAGTCACACCTAAGGGACAAAACATGACACAAGGATGGAATGTTGACTCCCACTTGACCTTGCATCCAAATGCTTCAAGTATCCTTTCCAAGTTGTTGTGTTCTTGTTGGGCTTGTTAATGGGCTCCAAACTTCCAAAAGTCTTCTTGGGCCCAAGAGTGAAATTTATGGGCCTAATGGGCTTGAATCCCATGATGGGCCGGTGAGGCCCAACAAGCCCAAAATTTCGGTCCAAGGCCCAAATCCACCAATTCTTGCATCTTCAATTTTTACAAAATGTATCCTAATACATATTTTTCTAAAAAAAAGAAAATGCAACTAATCTATTTATTACAAACCAACTTATGAATAAATAAATTACACAAGCCTAAGATTATGAATTATTACAACCATATTGAATAATAAACATAATCAACATACACAAACAACAATCAACACATCCAAGGTCTAGGTTTCGGTTATGACACATCCAAACATACCAAATGTTCTAAGCATGCAACCTAAGCAACCAATGCCCAAAAACTCCAAAAGAATCGGCCCCCCCCCCCCCAAGAGGCTACGGCCAAATCTTATTTTTTTATTTTTATTTTTTTTCAACATCCAAATGTTAATAATGGTTTCCTAAGATCTTTGCATGCATGTCAAGATCTTACAAAACCATGAGGGGTAAAATCCACCAAAAATTTCGGACCCCTTTTTTCACCCATGAAAAAACCCGAAATCTTATGAACATGCAAGGAGCATAAGTCCTTGTAACCGGCTCTTGATGCCATTGTTGGGTTTTATACAAGATTATCAAAGTTCAAGTTAACCAAATTTAACTAGAAAACGCAACGGAAGCTTAGATTTTAAAACTTGTTATAAACATACCATTATGTTAAAACTAAACCCAATGAACAAGGATCAAAATTACAAGAACAAGATGCTCACAAAATGTAAATTGTACCTTCTTCTACCTTTAGAAGAACAAGCAAGTTGTTGAAGATGATGGTGGATGAATGGCAAGCCTCCAAAGAAGAAGACCTCAAGAGTGTGATACCCCAAGCTATTTGAGACAACACCAAGTGATTGCTAGGATTTATTGAACACTATATGAGCTCCCAAAGACCCCCAAAATTGCCCACCTTGAGCCGTGAGTTTGAGAGAGAGATAGATAGGTTTTCTTGATTCAAAATTTGAATAATAATGCACACACTCAAGACCCCAAAATGCATGTAATCTTATTGGAGATGGATAAAGTTGTCATCACATGGAGACAAGG